>NC_060282.1:81016956-81071072 GCF_021613505.1 Equus quagga
GAGGCTGAGGAGCAGCATCCCGCAGGTCTGACTCTCATGGAGGCTGAGGAGCAGCATCCCGCAGGTCTGACTCTCATGGAGGCTCATGAGCAGCATCCCGCAGGTCTGACTCTCATGGAGGCTCATGAGCAGCATCCCGCAGGTCTGACTGCGGACAGGAGGCTGTCGGGTGCCATCCCCCTCACTCCAGGTGGGCACCTGCTGCACTTGGGCAGCTGCCCCGAGCCTGTGGAGACGACATGGCTCTGCAGCAAGCTGGCTGGGGAGCAGCAGGGCGCTCTGCCTTCCCTTTAGAACCCAGGCCACAGGCAGGATGGACTGTCCCAAGGTCAGTGAGCAGCCTGAGGCCGGGGCCCACCTGTCCTGCGCTGGGCTCGGCACAGAAGGGAGACGTGCAGAGCTCTATGCCTGAACACAGATGGACAGGAGCAGGTGGAGGCGAGCCGGGGCTGGAGGCAGGGCCCCATTTGCTCGAGCCACACTCAGCACCGCCGCGCTGAGCCCAGCAAGGGGTCCCAGGCACAGCACGGAGCACCCGTCAGGCTAGTGTCTGTCGGCGGGGAAGGAAGCTGCAGTGGAGTTTTAGTGGTTTTTAGTACTTCCTAGGCAGCTAAAGCTGAAGGATTCACAAAATCTGTTACCCTGCAGCCTTCTGTTAGCCTCCAAAGCAGACAGGGTGCTGGGTGCTAACAGTCATGTCAGGCAGCACTGCTCTGTGACAAGTGCCCTGACTGGTGAGTGGCATCTGGACTGGGAAATGCCAGGTACTTGACAGGAAACTGTAGCTTTGGACTTCCCAGACATGGGAACTAACTGCAGGCCCCTTGTGAGGTCCCTGAGCTTTGATGTGGGGAGATGGTAGTTCCCGGAGCCCTGTGGGTGCTCGGCTACACAGACTGCTGCTCTAGGGTCATCTCCTGCATGGAAGGAGGCCTGCTGGCCTGCCGTGGTTCCTGTCCATAACCTTGAGTAAGCCGGAGCCACATGCAGCCGGTTGTAGGCTTTCTGAGCCTGAATGTTGGGCTGAGCCTGAGAAGAACCCCTGCGGGACACTGCAGAAGTCAGACAGAAGACTGCTCTTGTTGACATATGCAAATGAGCTCAACTGGGGGTTAGGCCTGCCTCTCAAGGGAAGGGCCCAGACATCACAGGAGCCTTCTACCTTTAGGAGGCTCCTTTCCTGCCTGACTCTCTTCAGCGTCAAGGCAGAACACCCAGGTCACTGCTCCTAGTGCCAGGGGTCAGAGCAGACAAGCCTTCAGTTAACTCCACACAGCCCTTGCGACTGTAAGCAACCCCTCCTCCTATCCTTTCTTCCCAGCAATGCCCAGGCGCACAGTCCAGGATGGGCTGCACAGCAAGCACCACATGAAAGCACTGCGTACCCCTGAAATAATGTAGTGCCAACAACAAAAACAAGTCCAAAAGCAGCATCTCCTAAATTCCAAATTTCCTCCCCCAATCTCAACCAAGGAAGATGCAATCAGAGCATAACAGCATTTAAAAATATTTAGTAATACTCATGGGAAATCCTTTGCATGTTCTCTTTAATCCTCACAACTAAATGAGGTTGGTGGTCTTTTGCTGCTGCTTTGTTGTAATGCTTGTTTCACAGAGAAGGAAACTGCATCTGAGTGACATCATTTGTACAAAGTCAACAGCTAGTCCACAGTCTGATTAAACCTGCAGTTGGGAAATTTTGCCAACAAGAAGTTAATTGAGAGCTTTCAAGTTCTTACAGTATAACAGCCACTTTCCAAATTCATATTTCTTCCCACATCCTCAAAAGAAGGAAGGAAGCCTATGCATGAGGAGAAGAGATTATAATCACCCACAGCTCCTGGCTGCCATGAAAGCCCATAACACCACTGCAGACCCTAAGGAGGGAGCGTGTCTAGGCGGGTCTGTGGGAGTAGACACCAGCAACCCCAAGGCCCCTGGTGTTTGTTCCCACAGCTGACAGGAGACCCCCACAGGGCCACTGTGATCCCGAGGAGGGGCCCAGGCTCGGTCAGGAACAGCTGACAGGGATCCTGGTCAGCACAGATTACAAGGCTGCTGCCCCCTCTCCCCAGTGGCAGCAAGTGAAAGCAGTAACCAAACTCTCTCTCTCTGCAGAGGCACAAATCCACACCATTAAGCAATATGAAAAAATTTACGAACTCTCCAGAACAAAAGGAAAGTGACAAGTGCCCAGAAAACAATCCAGAAGACACAGAAATCTATAACCTAAATGACAAAGAATTCAAAACAGCTATCATTAAGAAACTCATGAGTTAAAAGAGAATACAGGGGCTGGCCCGGTGGTGCAGCAGTTAAGTGTGCACGTTCTGCTTCGGCGGCCCAGGGTTCGCCGGTTGGGATCCCAGGTGAGGACATGGCACTGCTTGGCACGCCATGCTGAGGTAGGCATCCCACATATAAAGTAGAGGAAGATGGGCACAGATGTTAGATCAGGGCCAGTCTTCCTCAGCAAAAAGAGGAGGATTGGCAGCAGTTAGCTAAGGGCTAATCTTCCTCAAAAGAAAAAAAAAATACAGATAGACAATGTGTTAACGAGCTACGTCACAAAGAACTTGATAGTATAAAGAAGAACCAATCAGAAATGCTGGGGATGAAAAACACAATGGAGGAGATTAAGAAAAATCTGGACTCCCTCAACAGTAGGGCTGATAATATGGAGGACAGAATTCTCAATTTGGAAGATAGGAATATAGAAATGCTTCATATAGAGGAGAAAGAACTAAGACTAGAAAGAAATGAAGAAACTCTCTGAGAAATATCCAACTCAAGTAGGAAAAGCAACATAATGATTATAGGTATCCCAGAGGGAGAAGAGAAGGAGAATGGAGCAGAAGCCTTGTTCAAATAATAGCTGAGAACTTACCAAACCTGGGGAGGGAGCTGGAAATCCACGTGACAGAAGCCAACAGAGCTCCAAACTTCATCAATGTAAAAAGACCAACACCAAGGCACACAGTAGTGAAGCTTGCAAAAGTCAAGGACAAAGAGAAAATATTAAGGGCAGCAAGCCAGAAGAAAATACCCTACAAAGGAACCCCTATGAGGCTGTCAGCAGACTTCTCAGCAGAAATCTTACAGGCTAGGAGACAGTGGAATGATATATTCAAAATACTGAGAGACAAAATCAGAAAATTGCAGTTCTCCATCAGAACAGGTTAGCAAATGCTTAAGTAACATTAAAGATAAAGGGAAAGAAAACATCAAGAATAAATATAATCTTGTCATTTTAACCACAAACTCAACACGAGAATTAAAAGATGTGACAACAATAACTTAGAAGGGGAAGAGGACAGGGATGGAGCAGGCTTAATCTAAGGAAAGAAGAGGCCATCAGAAAATGGATATCCTCATCTATGAGATGCTTTATACAAACTACACGGTAACCACTAAACAAAGAGAACAGAGACACAAACTACAAATAAGGAGAAAACCAACATAGAAAACTACCTACCTGAATTGGTAGTCTGAAATTCATGAGACAAGAAACAAAGGAAATGCAGGAGAACCAGAAAACAAATGATAAAATGGCAGCAGTAGGCCCCTACATTTCAAAAATCACTCTAAATGTAAATAGATTGAACTCGCCAATCAAAAGACACAGAGTGGCAGGATGGATTAAAGAACAAGACCCAACAATGTGCTGCCTCCAGGAAACACACCTCAGCCCCAAGGACAAACACAGACTCAGAGTGAGGAGATGGAAGATAATACTGCAAGCTAATAATGAACATAAGAAAGCAGGTGTCACCATACTTATATCAGACAAAGCAGACTTCAAGGCAAAACAGGTAAAGAGAGACAAAGAGGGGCAGTGTATAATGATAAAAGAGATACTCCACCAAGAAGACGTAACATTTATAAATCCATATGCACCCAACATAGGAGCACCAAAGTACATAAAGCAACTACTAACAAAACTAAAAGGAGATAGCAACAACAATACAGTAATAGTAGGGGAGCTCAATACCCCACTAACACCAACGGACAGATCATCCAGACAGAAAGTCAACAAGGAAACAGTGGCCTTAAATGAAAAACGAGACCAGATGGACTTAATAGATATATAGAGAACACTCCATCCAAAAAGAGCAGGTTACATATTCTTCTCAAGTGCGCATGGAACATTCTGAAGGATAGGTCATATGTTGGGAAACGAAGCAAGCCTCAACAAATTCAAGAGGATTGAAATAATATCAAGCATCTTTTCCGACCATAATGCTATGAAACTAGAAATCAATTACAAGAATAAAGCTGGGAAAGGGGCAAAGGTGTGGAGATTAAACAACATGCTAGTGAACGCCCAGTGGATCATTGCAGAAAGTAAAGGAGAAATCACATATTACCTGGAGACAAATGAAAATGAAAACAGACCATACCAACTCATCTGGGATGCAGCAAAAGCGGTCCCAAGAGGGAAATTTATCCCAATACAGGCTCACCTCAAAAAACAAGAAAAATCTCAGATAAGCAATCCCAAACTACACCTAACAGAATTAGAAAAAGAAGAACAAACAAAGCCCAAAGTCAGTAGAAGGAGGGAAATAATAAAAATTAGAGCAGAAATAAATTGAAACAAAAAAGACAACAGAAAGGATCAATGAAACAAAGTGCTGGCTCTTTGAGAAAATAAACAAAATGGACAAACCTTTAGACAGGCTCACTAAGGAAAGAAGAGAGAAGACTCAAATAAATGAAATTAGAAATGAAAGAGGAGAAACCACATCGGATACTACAGAAATACAACAGATTATAAGAGAATACGATGAAAAACTATATGCC
The DNA here is from genome assembly GCF_021613505.1 of Equus quagga. Classification (NCBI taxonomy): domain Eukaryota; kingdom Metazoa; phylum Chordata; class Mammalia; order Perissodactyla; family Equidae; genus Equus; species Equus quagga. The sequence goes on from NC_060282.1 coordinate 81,021,760, forward strand.
AACAAATTGGACAACCTAGAAGAAATACATAATTCTTAGACTCTACAATCTCCCAAAACTGAATCAGGAAGAAATAGAGAATATGAACAGACCAATCACAAGTAAAGAGATTGAAACAGTAATCAAACACCTCCCCAAAAATAAAAGTCCAGGACCAGATGGCTTCTCTGGAAAATTATACCAAATGCTCAAAGATTTAATACCTATCCTTCTCAAACTAATCCAGAAAATTGAGGAAGATGGTGCAGTCCCTAACACATTCTACGAAGCCAACATCACCCTGATCCCAAAGCCACACAAGGACAACACAAAGAAGGAAAACTACAGGCCAATATCACTGATGAACATAGATGCAAAAATTATCAACAAAATATTGGCAAACCGAATACAGCAATACATTAAACAGATCATACACCATGATCAAGTGGGATTTATGCAAGGGACACAGGGATGGTTCAAGTTTGCAAATCAATCAGTGTGATACAGCACATTAACAAAATGAGGAACAAAAACCACATGATCATCTCAATAGATGCAGAGAAAGCATTTGACAAGATCCAACATCCATTTATGATAAAACCTCTTAATAAAATGGGTATAGAAGGAAATTACCTCAACATCATAAAGGCCATATATGACAAACCCACAGCCAACATCATACTCAATGGGCAAAAACTGAATGCCATCCTTCTGAGAAGAGGAACCAGACAAGGGTGTCTACTCTCACCATTCCTATTCAACATAGTACCAGAGATTTTGGCCAGAGCAATTAGGCAGGAAAAAGAAATAAAAGGAATCCAAATAGGCAATGAAGAAGTGAAACTCTTGCTGTTTGCAGATGACATAATCTTATATACAGAAAACCCTAAAGAATCCATTGGAAAACTACTGGAAGTAATCAACAACTACAGCAAACTTGCAGGGTACAAAATCAACTTACAAAAGTCAGTTGCATTTCTATAATAATGAACTAACAGAAAAAGAACTTAAGAACACAATCCCATTTACAATCGCAACAAAAAGAATAAAATATCTTGGAATAAATTTAACCAAGGAAGTGAAAAACCTATACAAGGAAAACTACAAGACTTTCCTGAAAGAAACTGATGATGACATAAAGACATTCCATGCACATGGATTGGAAGAATAAACATAGTTAAAATGTCCATACTACCTAAAGCAATCTACAGATTCAATGCAAACCCAATCAGAATCCCAATGACATTCTTCACAGAAATAGAACAAAGAATCCCAAAATTCATATGGGGCAACAAAAGACCCCGAATTGCTAAGGCAATCCTGAGAAAAAAGAACAAAGCTGGAAGCATCACAAACCCTGACTTAAAAATATACTACAAAGCTACAGTAATCAAAACAGCATGGTACTGGTACAAAAACAGGTGCACAGATCAATGGAACAGAACTGAAAGCCCAGAAATAAAACTACACGTCTATGGACAGCTTGTCTTCACCAAAGGAGCTAAGAACCTACAGTGGAGAAAAGAAAGTCTCTTCAACAAATGGTGTTGGGAAAACTGGGCAGCCACATGGAAAAGAATGAAATAGACCATTTTTCACACCATTCACAAAAATAAACTTAAAATGGATCAAGACCTAAAAGTAAGTCCTGAAACCTTAAGGCTTCTGGAAGAAAATATAGGCAGTACACTCTTTGACATCAGTATTAAAAGAATCTTTTTGGACACCATGTCTTCTCAGACAAGGGAAACAATAGAAAGAATAAACAAATGGGACTTCATCAGAATAAAGAGCTTCTACAAGGTAAAGGGAAAACAGGATTGAAACAAAAACACAACCCACCAACTGGGAAAAAATATATCCGACAAAGGGTTAATATCCATAATAAATAAAGAACTCACACAACTCAACAACAAAAAATCAAACAACCCAATCAAAAAAGGGGCAGGGGATACAAACAGACATTTCTCCAAAGAAGAGATACGGATAGCCAATAGGTACATGAAAAGATGTTCATTATCACTGATCATCAGGGAAATATAAATCAAAACTGTACTTAGATATCACCTTACACCGTTAGAATGGCAAAAATAACCAAAACAAATAGTAACAAATGTTGGAGAGGTTGTGGAGAAAAAGGAACCCTCATACACTGCTGGTGGGAATGCAAACTGGTGCAGCCACTACAGAAAACAGTATGGAGATTCCTCAAAAAATTAAAAATAGAAATACCATACGATCCAACTATCCCACTACTGGTTATCTATCCAAAGAGCTTGAAGTCAGCAATTCAAAGAGACCCATGCACCCCTATGTTCACTGCAGCATTATTCACAACAGCCAAGACGTGGAAGCAACCTAAGTGCCCACTGACTGATGACTGGATGAAGAAGATATGGTGTGTATATATACACAATGGAATACTACTCAGCCATAAAAAAGGATAAAATCGTCCCATTCACAACAACATGGATGGACCTTGAGGGTATTAAGTGAAATAACCCAGACAGAGCAAGATAATCTCTGTGTGACTCCACTCATATATGGAAGTTAAACATGTGGACAAAGAGAACAGATTAGTGGTTACCAAGGGATGGGGGGTGGGCATGAAGGGTGAAATGGTGCATGTACAATATGACTGACAAATAATAATGTACAACTGAAATTTCACAAGGTTGTAAACTATCATAACCTCAATAAAAAGTACAAAAAAAAGACATCATAACAGAGGCAAAAAAAAAGTCAATGCTGAGAGAAAAAAATGAGGAAACTGTTACAGACTTTAAAAAATTAAGGCTGAAAATCAAATGCAATGTATGATCACTGAATGGATCCTAGTTTTAAAAGTGTAAGACATTTTGGGACATTTGAGGAAATGTGAATATGGCTGGATATTAGATGAGGTTAAAGAATTACTGTGAACTTTCTAGTTGCGATAACGGATCTGCGCTTGTTCAGAAGGATGTCCTTATTCTGAGACAATGCATGCTGAAATACTTAGGGATGAGGTATGTATCTGCAATTAGTTTCAAAGGTTTAGAAATACATATATGAATATATACACACATTAAGGAAAATATAGCAAAAATCAGCAATTGTTGAGCCAGAGATGATGGTATGCAGAGGTCCAGTATTTTCAGATTTTTGTTTGAAAACAGACATGATAAAACAGACACAGCACAGACCGCACAGTTCACTGTAACGTTGCAACGCCCAAACCCTCTGGGGAGAATCCTCCTGCACGTTCCCTCTCAGATTTACCTAAGCGGCACTCAACACAGCCTGTTTACAAAGCTCAAGATCTGCCGTGGTGGCCCCCAGCCTCAAGGAGGCAGTGCTGTCCTGCCTATTAGAACATCGTAATTCCATTTCACCCCGAGTTCTGCGTCCTTCCACCCCCTCAGGGAAGAGGATTTGGGCTTTGTCTAGTGACAAGAATCAATGCACTTGTGACACAGGGTCACACGTACAAAGGAAAGCACTCCATTTTCAGCCCACTGCGGACTCGAGTCCTTTCCTTACGCAGGGTGGCTCCAAGATGCGCCACTTAACGCGTTACACCAGGAACCTCAACGCCCTTCCCTGCGCACTCACGGCAGCTTCTCTGCAGGGGCTCAGCTCTGAGTCGCTCCAGCCTGAAAAGGCCTCCCCACAGGCCGCCTCTTCCACAAAGCCTGCTTTTCTTGTCTCTTCCCTTCCTGACGCGGTCAGTCCTCCTCAGAGATCTCAGACCACTCTGCACTGCTGGTGCCAGACGCACAATCACCTCTGCCTCTGAGCCATGGAGCTGTCTCTCCCACTCTCATGGAAATTATTTCTTTTGCCTTGTTATTTGTGAAGAAACCTAGCCTTTCGTACATTTAGTTTGTTAAATGGTCACAGCACTGAAAGAACTGAGAAAGCAGCCATACAACAGTTATGGTCAATGTATTATCTTTATAATTTGATGCAAGACAATGTTTCTTAGATATTTCATGTGCTTTTCTTCTCTGAAAAATTCTCAACTCTTGTCACTGAGACCTGTAAGCAACTGGGCAGCTTCTGTCTGTACCTGAAATGGAAAAATGCGTGTTATAAATAAACAGTACGGCGGAGAGACCACCTTATGAAATTTAAGTTCACACGGTGGACTGTGGTTTCTACAAGTTTCCAAAACCCAGGGTAGTAGATTCCAAGCATAAACTTCTTAGCAGGGCCTGGGCGAGACTCAGAGAGCTCTCCGGCCCAGTGCCTATCGCTCGTCTTTCCTGCTGCGGAAAGCTCACTTGATCTCTGCGTATGTCCAACAGGAGTAATTCTGTGTTGCAGCAAGTAATTCACACCACATACCTGTGGATAGTGACTAAACATCTGCTGTGCAGAAATTAATGTCAGTGTCAATGAGCTCACACTTAAAACGAACTCTCTTGTGTTCACCAACATGCACTTAAACAATTACATTTTTAGAGAAGTTCCCAGTTCCCCCTGATTACAGTGCCGCAACGGAGACCCACCTGCCTGCCTTCACTGGAGACATTTACCTGTTTATCCTCCTCCGTGTGTGCGGGATGGTCCTTGGCTTTCATTAGCCAGAAAGCAGCCAGCTTTTTGTTGTGGAGCTTCAGATAGGTCTTTCCTAAAAGAAGCAGGTTTTTGCTGTAGAAGTTTGGATCAACTGTACATAAGAAAGAAAAACAAATTTGTTTCAGATGAAACTACTGCTCTTATTTTTAAAGGCTTAATTTTAGGGGTATAAATTTCAATAATTTTGTGTGGTTAATAAATGATTTGGCCCTGGAATTCTCTCTTGTTCAACTATTCGTATGTAAAATAGTTACCATTTATTGAGTGTCTACCACGGGCTAGGCCCTACATTACACACATTTCTCACTTTTGCAACCATTTTATAAAACAGGTACTATTTAACAGATGGGAAGTTAAGGCTCCTGATAGAATATAGGCTCCACAAGGGCACGGATTTTCCTTTTATAATCTCTTTTGTTCCCTGCTGTCTTGTGAGTGCCTACAACATGACATGCACTCAGTATATGTCCGCTGAAGGAGTGGATGGAACCCTGATGACGTGCACATGCAGATCCACATTTACTGAATGTGGGCTCTCCCTAAGCACAGATGAAACAAAGTCGCTGCTCTTGGAATTTATAATGAAAAGGAGAGAGAAACATGAGACAACCAAAGGTAATCTGAGAAGGAAAGGAATGACAGGCGTCCACATTTTAAAGTGTGGGAGAAACCAAAGAATAAAAGCAACTAAGAGGTGACACCGGGTTGGCTTGGAGGCGGAAGAGGATTTAACAGCAAAGCTGGAGGACACTCTTGGCTGAGGGAAGGACGTGAAGCGAAAGCCTGTGAATGAAAGCGTGGCCTGCGCCGTGCACTTCATCAATTCCTTACACAGGTCCCTCCTATCCGTCGGGGACCCTCTCTATTCCAAGCATACTTTTTGCTGGATATAATGGTTGCGCGTCCTTAATTAGAACGTATCTGTGAGGTGGCATCTTACACACTTCAGGGCTCCCTGGGCCTGCGCACTCATCCCTTCCCTCATTCAGTCATCCATTTACCCAGCCAGCCGGCAAATCTGCCAAGCAGTGTGCTAAGCAATAAGGATGTGATTGTGAAGAAAAAGACAAAGTCTCCATCTTCTCTGAACTTAGTCTCAGACCCGCAAACAAATCTTCCTACTGTGGAGTGATGAGGGCCATGATGGGAGAGGTAAAAGGCACTGAGAGCAGAGGGGAGCTTTTAAAGCAGACGTGGGCGGTAATAAAGGCCTTCTGGAGGACGCGGCCTTCAAGGTAAGGCCTGGAGGACGACTGGAGTCACAGGACTGGAGCTCTGGGAGAGCACTGCCCTTCTCTCAATGCCTGGACCCTGAAGGCTCTCAGGCCCTATCTTTACACTGCAGTTGCACTTCTAACCCCTGAGGGACCCCTTCCTTCCCAGATTCCCATTCACGATATGCAGCAGCGCCATCAAGAGGGGCTATCAATGGAAGGCAGTAACTGAGTAAATCAGAATTAATGATTACAGAGAGAGTTAACCTTCAGACACAGTTCTTTAGAAGAAATGTTTTTTAAAAAATGCTTTGCTATCATGCGAGCATTTGGACAAGCCCATATGAGCAGGCTCTCAAATTTAATAAACACTGTCTTTAATTTTCTTCCGATTAAGTTTTATAGAAATCTGTTTGCACTGTTTTTGGTGTATGGTAACACATGCTTATGTCCCTTCTCTATTTGTGCTATTAATATGAAAAGGATAAACCCAGCGTGGGCTGGTGTAAAGTTCTGTGCGCTGGCCATTGCTTCAAAGGAAGAGTGGCATGAAACTCTGCTTCATAGAGAAGGCAGTATCTGCAACAGAACCAACACTGGCCTGGGTTAAAACCAGAGAGCTCTCATTTAAATGCTATTTGAATAGTTAAATGCTACTGGAAAGCTGCGGAGAGAGTGGATCTTAAAAAAAAACTTTATTTTTTTGTAACTATGTAAGGTGATGGGTGTTAACTGGAGCGCCTGTGGCGCTCACTTCACAATGTACATAAACATCAAGTGACTGCACTGGACACCCGAAACCAAATTAATGTTATGTCAATGATGCCCCAATAAAAAATGAAAGTATTTTAAAAAGTTAAACATGAAAACAAATAATAAATGCCTCTAATTCGCTGTGTAGTAAGACAGTTAACCTGTCAGAGCCCCCTCTCAAAACAGGAAGGGGGTGTTGCACCAGATGAAGGACCGGCCCAGGACTGCAGCTCTCCACTCAGCAGCGGCCTGCTTCCCATCAGGTGATTTTTACTGAATACAAATGGCCTGACGTCTAGCGCGAAAAGAAGTTAATTAAGTACATCAGAATAAAGAACTTATTTTTGTTTCTAAAATTCCTATTCCATGGAAAGCATTCATATACAATTTTAACTATATTAGTATCTGACATAAAAAAACAGGTTACCTTGTTCTGCCCTGTGAAAGTAGCCTAAGGCCTGTTGAAAATAAAGAGCCACACGGAAGGAAAAGGGTTAGAACAGAATAAAAACGGAAAAGCATTTTCCCAAAAGATCTATTCCTATCTTAAATATAAGTCAGGAAGTAAATTCAAGCATCTTAAATCAATGGTCAGTTCACCAGCACTGAGAGTTAACATAAAACCGCAGCCGACACTTAGATCCTCAGGGCACAGACTGCCGCACGCGCCCCTTCTGGCGCTAAGCTGACTGCTGTCCAGAGCCCAGGCCGGCACCGCACACAGAGAGAACAGCATCGCTTGCAGCTCAGCTTCTCTGATCGTGCTCTCCTGCGGTCCCAACAGTGACTACCAGTAAAAACTCGGTAAAACCGAAAGCTGAACCTACAAGTGAGACATGGGTTGTACCACTGAATTTTTAAAAGTTCTTTATTATTGAAATTCCTACATAAAATATTATTGTGAGTCTGAAACTCTCCACTAATTCTTTTTGCCCCACTTGAACTGTTTTATAATACAATGACAACTAATTTCTTAGAAACAACTAATTTGTTATAGTAGAGCTGACTGTATCTTTTTTCTTAGAATGCATTCTTTTCAATAACAATAAATATTTCCCAAATGTGTTGTAATTGTACAACTAAATATTCTTTACATCAAATTCTACACTCCAGCTTCCCAGAAAAGCAGCAGCTCCTTGTTGTGATACAAGTAATGGGAAAGCTTTCTCAAGCGCCTGTTTCCTTACTCTGAAAATCCTGTGATAAGTAAACCCAAAATATTCGCCCAGAAAACCCTTTCAAATTTTATTTTAACAGGAAAAGCAAAAGACCTTGAAAATATGAGAAGATGAGCCTCTCAAACCTCCTGTTAAAGGAAAGTTCTAATTACTACTTCCCTTTATCGATAGGAACATGTGCTTTCTTTTCCAGGTAAACGACTGTCACTGTGCAGAACGTGGAGCTAAAACATGCTGAGTGACAGCTGCTGTATTTCTTGTTCTCTTTGATGACTTTTACATGGTACAGATTTCAAATAGAACATGAAGGCAGATTTTAGCCACGGGCTAGTTTAGCTGACAACACAGCAGAGTTATCAGCTGTTCAGCTAAAGAAAGGCAGCCACTCACCAATCATGGGTACTAAGTGCTAAGTCTTTGTGTGAGACAGCTGCACTGGGTCGTCAGAAACAAGCGCAGGTCCCTCACGGATGCGAGCCCAGCTGCGGGGACTCAGAACGGCCATCAGTCTAACTTAGCAAAGGGCGTCACACTACCTCCTCGTAGGTGGAGCTGGGAGGAGCTGCAAACAGCACTTTAGCGATCCTTCTCTGATACCAAGGCATTTCCGCAAACGTGTAACACCTGCAGGGAAACAAAATAACATCTGTACATTTGAATCACATCTTCTTTTCTCTCTCAAGAACTATGCATCTTCACAGAAATAAAAGGCATCTTCTCCTGTTGCAGGTTCAACCAGTGCGTACTTTGCACAGTATCCAGTAGGCTGACAGTCATATTGAATTACTTAGAAGCGACACACTGACCCCCCACTTGGTGTGTATGTTGTGATTCAACGTAAACAGTAAGCAACAGCACTGCTACTAACACAACATAGCCATGCGTCACTTAACAACGGGACATGGTCTGAGAACGTGTTGTCAGGCGGCTTTGCCATCCTGCGAACATCACCGAGTGCACTACACACACCTGGATGGCACAGCCTGCCACAGCCCAGGCTGTGTGGTACTGATCTGTGGGACCACTGATGTCTATGCCGTCCGTCTGGACCCAAACGTCAGGATGCAGCACATGAGTGCTGACTCTGTGCAGGTGCTGAGCTAAGTGATTCTCTCTCTCATCACTCCTTATAACAACTCAATGAGAGAGGATCATTACCCCTATTTTTCACATGAGAAAAACTAACTTAGAGAAGTTAAAAAATATGATAAAAATAAACATGATATATATAAATAACGGCAACCAACAACTTAAGTCTACATATTTAAAAGGGTGAGACAAATGCTTAACATCCAAAGATCTGGACAACTTTCTGAAACAAGCAGGAAAAGAAGCGTTGGGTCTGTGATGGGGTCAGAGCTCCTTGCGGCAGAGGCTGCATCTCATTCTCAGCAGCACCTGACTGAGGGACTGCCGGCCAAGATCGCCCGTCCCGAGGAAGTGCTCTGCCAGTTTAACACGTCCTTCATCCTGAAGGACACTTCCCTCTCCTTCCAGAGTTTGACACAAGACTGTTTACAGTGTTACCTTCCGAAGAGGACAATAAATATCCAGCTCTGTAGACTACACCCAAAGAAAACAGTGGCGAACTTGTCTCAAGAGAGCTCAGACAGCAAGCATTTAACACGCTGGTGTACACTCACACCAGCAAAATGCTGACGTGTGCTGGACAAGGCTTACGTAAAAATGGAGGGACACACTGAACGTCAGTCTATCCCGCTCCTCAGATGAGTCGGCCTGTATCTGACCAACTCTGGAGACGTGCAGGCCCTCTGCGGGCAGCCCACTCCATCACCACGCTGCATTAACCCCATTCACTTAGCCTGGTAAATAGGAATAGTGTTTCCCAACAGAGGGGATTTAAAAGTCTAACAGAAAGTTTTAATGACTTTTTTGTCTTAGCACATGTTTCTAAATGATATGAACAAGAGTGTTTAACACGATCACAAATTCAGTATCGTCTAACGACACATGCACAACTGCTAATTAACGTAATGGCTTAAACACTTTTGACTGCCAGGAAAATACTTTAAAATACTTTACATCTTGCTTTATCATATACTACAAAATAAGATATGTATACATAAGATCATACTAAATATCACAGAAATATTTAAAGAAATTTTCTTACCAAATACCCATAAGGTGAATTGAGGTGGCATCTTTAGGGTTCAGTTCAATTGCTTTCTAACAAGAAATGAGAAAATCAATCATATTTGTTTTCTAAACACCAGTAAGTACTTTACTAGGATTGATGAAGAAACCATGATTTAAAAAAAAATTTTACAACCCCCCATTTCAATTCTTCTTTGATAATCAATGCCAGCTTTCTTCTTCCTAATTCTTTAACTGGTTAAATTTGTTTCAATACACTATTAATGACTTGTACTAAGGTAACTATTTTATAGGGTTAAGAAACTGACAGTAGGGTTTATCAAGATGACAAAAAACATGAAATTTGTAAATGAATGTAATTTTCAAAACAACAACAATCTATAGCTCTCAATGTTTCTTTCTTCTATACTAAAGGAAAAATAAAGGAGGACGTTCTTTTTGGTAAGTCCCATATGAACATTGAATAAAAAGTATTCTTTCCTAAAAGAGTAAAGTACATCATAATTTTAGAAAGTCTCTTCCTGCATGCAGATTTTGTTCAACTTCCCCATCTATACACAACAAACAAAAAATAAATACTATTTATTCAAAGTATTTATTAACAGAATAATTATGTACAGCCGGCCCCGTGGCCGAATGGTTAAGTTCATGCACTCTGCTTCGGCGGCCCAAGGGTTTCACCGGTTCGGATCCTGGGTGTGCACATGGCACTGCTCATCAGACCATGCTGAGGTGGCGTCCCACATGCCACAACCAGAGGCACTCACAACTAGAATACACAACTGTGTACCTGGGGGCTTTGGGGAGAAGAAAAAAGAAAAGACTGGCAACAGATGTTGGCACAAGTGCCAGTCTTTAAAATATACAACTATGTACTGGGAGGATTTGGGGGGGGAAAGATTGGAAACAGTTGTTAGCTCAGGTGCAAATCTTAAAAAAAAAAAAAGAATTATGCACAATGTAAATATGTTGATAAAGTCTCCCTATTTTTTTTAATTTAATTTTTTTAATTACAGTAACACTGGTTTACGATATTATATTAATTTCGGGTATACATCATTACCTAATTTCTATTCACTATGTGAAAGTCCTAGGTGACTGAAGGGAAAGCACAAACCACAGAATAACTTTAAGCTAGTCTTTGGGCCGGTTCAGTGGTGCAGTGGTTAAGCTCACGTGCTCCACTTCAGCGGCCCAGGGTTCATAGGTTTGGGTCCTGGGCACAGACCTACACACCACTCATCAAGCCATGTTGTAGTGGCATCCCACATACAAAATAGAGAAAGACTGGCACAGATATTAGCTCAGGGCCAATCTTCCTCAACAAAAAAAGAAAAAAAGAAAAGAAATCATTCCTCCTTTTACCCATTATTTTGTTGAAAATTACTAGGGAAATTAATGTCAATTCTATTAAAAATAAAAGACCTTTTTAAAAAAAAGTTCAAGACTTCTTAGCTTACGTTTTGTCAAATGATATTTTCACTGTCTATTCGTAATGTGTGAGATGCCTATTTTCAAATATCCGTATTTGAAACCAAATATCTGTATTGGTTACCAGCGTGGACTCTGAAGCCAGATTACCAGGGTTCAAACCACAACTCAACAACTTCTAACTTTGACAAGTTCTTTATTCTTGCTGTAGCTGAGTTGGTTCTTTTATGGAATTGAGAAAGTCATATACCCACTTACAGAGCTGTGGTGAAAATTAAATGAGCAAGCAACAGCAGGTGCTTACCACAGTAACATCTTCTCTCAGCAGCATCACTATTCTCTTTGCTTGCCGTGAGCACTAGGCACTTATAACCCTTCTCACCCTGGTTAATGTCAGCAGTTGTAGCGGTAGCAGCGAGAACAAGGCTAACCAAGCATGACTTGGCAGAGGTCTCGCTGCAGTACTATGGGTAAGAATCGGCACTGACCTAATTTTTACTTTTCTGTAAATATAAGATTCACGGCGAAATATGAGTCAAAGTATATGCAACTCACACTCTCAGCTTTCCCAACTGGAGCTCCACTAGAAAACCAAGCTCAAGAGCAACATCACATGAGTAGCCATCTTCTCCACTCTACCAAGAACGGCACAGAGCTGGGACCACTCTGGACGCAAGGGGGAGAAGTCAACCCATCACATGCGGTGGATGCCTTGGGGCACTGGAACTCAATTTTCTCATGGGATAGGTCGAGGGGCTCCTCTCAAAGACACCCTTCCTTTTATAATTTTTCGTGCCATTAGCTCAAGTGTCTTCAAAAAACATCCAGAGGCCAGCCCGGTGGCACAGCAGTTAGGTGTGCATGTTCTGCTTTGACAGCCCAGGGTTTGCTGGTTTGGATCCCAGATGCGGACATGGCACCACTGGCAAGCCATGCTGTGGCAGGTGTCCCACGTATAAAGTAGAGGAAGATGGGCATGGATGTTAGCTCAGGGCCAATCTTCCTCAGCAAAAAGAGGATGTTAGCTCAGGACTAATCTTCCTCAAAACAAACAAACAAACAAAAAACAATCCAAAGATGATATTTCCTGATGATTTCAGATATAATAATGGAATTTGAAAATAGAAGTACTATAAATTATCTTTTTAGTATGTAAATAGTAAACATCATCATTTTTTAAATATATTCAACACATTATCCATTTGAACACTTATAGAAAACATGGGTGTTTTTAGAAATAATCTATAGCCTTCACTGTTTAAAGTATACATTAATAGATTTTCTGCAATTTTTCATTACTCACATTGGACGTTATTTGTCATGTATTTCTACAATCCAACGTCACAGAGTAATTTAGGTGATTTATCTAACACCACTGAGCAAGTTACTATATTTCACTGAATCTAAGATACCATAGAAGTTATGACACATCATCATTTTATGTACCACTAAGAAAAAAAAGCACAGCCAATTATGAGATCCCACGGACTATATAATGCAATCTGATTTCAAAGGTCTTAAAATGTGAAAAATGTTGTACATTAATAAATTGAAATACACATATATATTGCATGTCTGCGTATGCATACACACACACATACATACGCTGCCGGGGCCTGAATAAGACACCAGGTCTCCTGGCCCCCGGTTCGACGCGCTTTCCCACTAGTCATTATATAAACTAGGAACCAAGACCGTAAGCATAAAATTCAGAAAAGCTATGAGACAGCTCCTTTAGCCTTGTCCCTATGTATGTTTTCATCGCTCTCTCTTCCTCTCTATCTTGAGACAGTCTACAACATCAAAAGAGAAATAAATCTCTTGGCAATTTTTTTTGAGGACAATAGAGTAGTGCACATGCACATCACGAAATCCACAAACTCCTGGACAATTTCTGGCACCTAAAGAAGAGCTTACCATAACTAAATTAATTAACTTCAGGGGGAAATATTAAACACACACACACAATACACACACAGAGATCACACACAGTACTGTGACCAGTGGGAGTGGTATGTCAGCTGTGTTAGATGGTTAGACCAGACCAGCTCCCGGTATTCACGACCTGGGACACTCCCCTCCAACAGACTCTGGCGGACTCGGCTGCCGCAAGACTTACTTAGGTCGATAGGATATTACCAAGTGTGACGCAAGCCAAGGCTTCATACAGGCTTGTACACCACAACTTTCTCCCCTGGCACACTCGCTCTTAGAAGTCAGCTAGCATGCCATAAAGAAGCTTGGGCTAGACTATGAAATGATGAGAAGACAAGTGGAGAGAAACCACCACGGACGAGAGGCCATCTGGTACATTCCGGTCCCAGCGAATGCAGCCGTCTGAACCACCTCAGCCACCCCCAGCAGAACGGAGGCACCACCGTGCAAAGTCAACCCACAGATTGTGAGAAACAGTCACTGCCTCAGGCCACTAAGTTTTACGTGGTTTGCGATACAGCAACAGAGAAGTGAAACAGAAATCTATTCAGAAAACGACTTTAAACTCATCATACCTCAAAATGCTCCTTGATAGTGTAGGCATTTGCAATTTTAGCCTTGATGCCTTCATAATCTCCAACATCACTTATACAGATTGCATACCACTAAAAACAGAAGGAAAAAGGTGTAAGAATAAGATACTCTTGATAATATTCCATTCAATACAAGGTAAAACTGAGTAATACTTATTCCTCAATAGTCCTTCTCATTCAACAAAAAGTTACTGAGCATAAAAACTGTATTAACTATGCTGGAAGATAAAAGAGAAGAAAGTTCCCTCAGGACAGGACATGTTTCCAGAGAACCACAACACAAGGCCAAGAGCAGTGAATCTCCAGGAAGGCTATCAGTGAAGTGGGGAGATGACAATCCACGTCCAGGTCTGAGGATTAACCTGGAAGAGCGGGCGACTGAATGCCTGCCGTTTTATTTTCTCATCCTCTTTTCCGGGCGCCGCCTCGTCTCCCACATCTGCACTGTTAGCGCAATAACAGCCACATTTGTCAGCTGTGCCTCTGCCCCCAGCCACAGTTGGGTAACACACCCAAACTGAATTCAGTTTGAGTTTCTTCCCTAAGAACTGAATCCGAAACATCCAAGCTTCATAAACCCAGGTGCTGTGGAAAGTCGGAAGACTTAGGATGAGAAAAATACGCCTGCAGTGACAAAGACTTGCAGATAACAGCAAAGAAGGGACGCGAGGAAGCCTCAGAGCGTGGAAGCAACTGTTCCTGAAGCTTCACTGCCTTTGGCTCTGCAGAATGCAACAGCTTCTTAGAACAGACGCCCCTTCTTTTTGGTTTCAGCTTATATCCATGGTATTTTAATAATTATAGCCACAAAGATTTTAACTAACATTTAAACTGTTTAAATCTATTCTCCACCAAAATCTTTGGTATCTCGATATGTGTACTGAAAATAAAAAGATATAATTTTTACTTATATCTTTAGAACCACAGGCCTGTGGCCAAGGGTTAAAGTTCCGTGCGCTCCGCTTTGGCGGCCCGGGTTTGTGGGTTTGGATCCCGGGTGCAGACCTACTCCACTTGTCAGCAGTGCTGTGGAGGTGTCCCACATACAAAGGGGAGGAAGACTGGCATGGATGTTAGCTCAGGGCCACTCTTCCTCACACACACAAAAGAAAAATTTCTAAAAAAAGATAATTTAAAACACACACACACATCTCTACAGACTATGTTCTTTAATCTCCATTGACAGTTACCCAGTTACCTACCTCCAGATGACTAGACGGGTCTCACAGGGTTTCAAACTTGTGACAAACAAATGGCAAGCAATAGGATATATTGAGTATATGCAGAAGCCATTTGGTGTAAACCTAATTTGGCCTGACTCTGTTTTTCCAAAAGGGCCTGACATGGCCACTGAGCATGCCTTGTACATCTGCTTTAAGCATTTGCTGTGTCCCAAAGACAAGAACAAATGGCCTTGAGATAAAGATGCAGCTTCCCCCACATTGGCATTTCCTTAAGGATAAGCATCTTTCCTTAGGCTAGGAACTGATTGCTGCACCCACCCTGTGACCACCCAGCTTGAGACAGCAGACCTGCCACCCTGCTGTGAAAACCGAGACAGCAGACCTACTACCTGATGTGTCCATCAATCGCTGTGCTGACAGTCGTGACTACTGTAAAAGGGACATTTCAATCATATGCGAAACATCCTCTTTGAGGGTATATAACCAGTCTGTACACCCCACTTCTTTGGTGCCCTTCCTTTCTCGGGCAAGGACGGCCCTGGGCTACATGGTCCCCACATCTGGCTCAGAATAACTCACCCCAGTTTTCATTAATAGACTGGTCATGGATTATTTGCATCGACATTTGGTACTCTGATCTTCTCCCACATCTCAAGGCTCTAGATAAAATCACTTTCTCTTATGCATTTAACTATCATCTACATGCAAAGAAGACAGAGCGGCCCAGGGTTTGCCGGTTTGGATGCCAGGCGTGGACCTATGCACCACTTACCAAGCCATGCTGTGGCAAGCATCCTACCTATAAAGTAGAGGAAGATGGGCACAGATGTTTTCCTCAGCAAAGAGGAGGACTGGTGGCAGATGTTAGCTCAGGGCTAATCTTCCCCCAAAACAACAACAACAAAAACCCACAATACAGAGTTATAGCCATTAAGTCAATAAAATGGAATCCAAAAATGCTCAATACAAAAGAAGGAAGAAAAAGAGGAAAATGAGAAGAACAGACAAAACAAATAGAAAGATAGGAAATTTAAACTCAAAAATATCATTAATTCCAATAAATGTAAATGGTCCAAACACGTCAAGTGCAGGGCAGATTGCCAAACTGCATTAAAAAATTAAGCAAGACTGAGAGTGCCATAAGTGAAAAAGACAGAATAAAGCACTCCAAGTTCCATTCCTCCATAAAAGCCATGAAAAAAATGAGCAAAAACTGTCAGAATCAACTTTTTTGGAACACCAACATTAATGTAAAGCTGGCAACAACCTGAGAACACTTACTCAAAGCAACAGCTTGTTCTTGGTGAGAACAGAGAACTCTGTACTATTTTATCTTGCTCCACTCCCATCTCATCCTGCCAAACTCAGGGGTAGCCATGAAAATAGCCCATCTTCCTGGTACCAGAGGGAGCAGAGCAGATCTCATCTATGGAGAACTGTAATTAATGATTTGTTCTGATCTGGCTGCTGGTTCCCTGGGAGACAGGCTTGAAAGCCTTGTCTATGTTTCACCTGACTCGGAGTCTAGTGCTAAAGCTGGAAACACTTACAGGATAATACCATAGGTCGCTGCTACCTCAGGCAAACAGACTAAAGAAAGCTTGAGGGAAAGTGATGTCCCTAAGGGATCTGGGAAGCTCCAACAAAGAAAATTCAAAAGAAGAAGAATATTTCATGACATATGACAATTATATTGAATTTAAACTTCAGTGTCCACAGTAGAGCTTCAGGGGAAAACGATGGCCCGTCATTTGTGCACTGTCTATGGCTGCTTCGCTCAAGGATGGCAGAGCTGAGCTGTGAGAAGAGATCAGACGGACACTTTAATTGACCCCCAGTGCTGCTCAGTGCACTGTGAATTGCAGCAACAGACTGATAACCCAACAGCCCTTCACGTTGCTTCTTGAGGCAGGCCTGTATGGCTATAAACTTCCCTCCAAGAACCACTTTTGCTGCACCCATTGATTTTGGTATGTCATATTTCTATTTTCATTTCTCTCTAGGTATTTTTTGACTTCTCCTTTGATTTCTTTGATGACCCCTTAGTTGTTCAGTAGCATGTTGTTTAATCTCTACCTTTTTGTGTGTGTTTTTTTTCCCATTTTCTTCTTGTAATTGATTCCTAGTTCCATACCATTGTAGTTAGAAAAGATGCTTGATATGATTTCAATCTCCTTGAATTTAGTGAGACTTATTTGTAACCTAACATGTGACCTATCCTGGAGAATGTTCCATGTGCACTTGAGAAGAATGTGTATTCTCTGCTTTTGGATGGCATGCTCTATATATGTCTATTAAGTCCATCTGGTCTAATGTCTTTTAAGGCTAATGTTTCCTTATGCTTTTCTGTCTGAATGATCTATCCATTGATGTAAGTGGGGTATTAAACATGAAACTATGACTGAATTGCTTTCAATTGCTCCTTTTAGGTCTGTTACTATTTGCTCTATATATTTTGGTGCCCCCATGTTGTGAGAACATATATTTATAAATGTTATATCTTCCTGCTGGATTGACCCCTTTAGCATCATATAACACCCTCTCTATCTTTTATTACCTCTTTGTTTTAAAGTCTGTTTTGTCTGATATGACTATAGCTACTTCAGCTTTCTTTTCATTTCTGTGTGCACGGGATGTCTTTTCCTATCCCTTCACTTTCAGTGTGTGTGTCCTTACTTCTGAAGTGAGTCTCTCGTAGGCAACATAAAGAGGGGTCTTGTTTTTAAAATCACCCATTCAGCCACTCCATGTCTTTTCATTGGTAAATTTAGGCCATTTACATTTAAAGTAATTATTGATACATACGTACTACTGCCATTTTATTGATTATTTTCTGGCTGTTTTTGTAGTTTTTCTCTGTTCCTTTCCTCTTCTGTTTCTCTTTTGCCTTTTGGCTTGATGGCTTTCTTTAGTGTTATGTTTAGTTTCCTTTCTCATTTTTTTTTTGTATTTACTGTAAGCTTTTCCTTGTGGTTATCATGAGGTTCACATACAGCACCCTATGTAAACAGTAGTCTAAGTTGATAGCAGCTTAAATTTGAACACATTCCAGGGCTTTACCTTTCTAACCCCTCAAACATTTTATACCTTTGATTGACACATTTCACATCTTTTTATTTTATGCATCTCTTAACTAGTTAATGTAATTTTAGTTAATTTTACTTTTGTCTTTTAACCCATATGCTTGCTTTATAAGTGAATGACCCACTAACTTTACTGTATGTTTACCTTTTCCTGTGAGAGTTTTACACTCGTATGCTTCCTTATTACTAATTAGTGCCATTTCTAAAAGCTTCCCTACTTTGATGAAAATAAATGACAAATAAAAAGGATTATAAGGGAATACTAGGAACAACCTTATGCCAACAAATCAGGTAATGAAGCAAACATGAAATAATTTCTAGAAATACACCCACTATCCAGCTGATTTAAGAATAAACAGTAAACTTGAATAGATCAATAATAAGTAATAAGATAGAGTTAGTAATCAAAAAACTACAAACAAAGTGAAGGCCAAGACCAGATGGCTTCACTGACAAATTCTACCAAACGTCAAATGAGAATTAATAACACTAAACCTCTTTAAACTGTTCCAGAAAGAAAGAAAAACACCTACTTTCTAAGTATTCTATGACACTTGTGTTGCTCTGATACCAAAAAAAAAATCACAAGAAAAGAAAACTAAAGACCAATGTCTCCTACAAATATAAAAGTTAAGATGGCAATGCGCCCCAAATTGATGTACAGATTCAATGAAATCCCTATCAAAAACCCAACTGGATTCTTTGCAGAACTTTACAAGCTGATCCCAAAATTCATATGGAAATTCAAGGGTCTGAGAAGGGTCAAACAAAATCTTAAAAAAGAAAAACAAAGCTGAAGGACTCACACCTCCTTATTTCAAAGCTTACTTCAAAGCTACAGTAACTAAGACATGGTGGCACTGGCATAAGGATACAAATAGACCACTGGATTGGAATTGAGAGTTCAAAAATAAACCCATATATTTATGCTCAATTAATTTTCATCAAGGATGCCAAGACCATTCAATGGAGAAAGAATAGTCTTTTCAACAAATGGTGCTGGAACAACTGGATATATATATGCAAATGAATGAATTTGGAATTTTACTTCACCATGTACAAAAGTTAACTCCAAATGGATCAAAGACCTAAATGTAAGAGCTAAAAAATATAACTCTTAGAAAGAAACATAGGTTGAAATTTGCATAATCTTGGATTGGGCAAGTTATACAGATATAACACCAAAAGCACAAGAAATCAAAGAAAAATAAACTTAATTAAAATTAAAAACTTGCACATCAAAGAACACTATCAACAAAGTGAAAACACAATCCACAGAATGGGAGAAAATATTTGCAACTCTTGTATCTAACACGGGACCAGTATCCAGAAAATATTCTCTTACAACCCGACAACCAAAAGACAAACAATCCATTTTAAAAATGGGCAAATAATTTGAATAGACATTTCTCCAAAGATATAAGAATGTCTAATAAGCAAATGAAATGATGCTTAACATCATTAGTCATGAGGAAAATGCAAATAAAAGCCATGATGAGACACTTCATATCCACTGGGATTGCTGTAATTTTAAAAAATGGACAATAAACAAGTGTTGGTGAAGATGTGGAGAAACTGGAACTCTCGTACATTGCTAGCGCTAATGTCTAAAACGGTACAGCTGCTTTGGAAAACAATTTAACAATTCTCCAAAAAGAATTACATAGAATTACCATATGATCCAGCAATTCTACTCCTAGGTATATACTCGAACTGAAAACAGGTATTTAAACAAATACTTGTAGTACGTGAATGTTGATACCTATACTATAAACAATAGGCAAAGGTGAAAATAACCCACATGTCCATCAACTAATGAACCGATAAACAAAACGTGGTATCTCCATACAACGGAGTGAATATTATTCAGCTGATAGATGCAACAACATGATGGACCTCAAAAACACGGTGAGCGAAAGATGCCAGGCACAAATGATCCCATATTGTATGATTCCATTTCCATGAAATATCCAGAGTAGGTAAAGCCACAGAGACAGAAAGCAGATTAATGGTTGTCATGGGCTGGGAATAAGAGGGAATAGACAGTGACTGCTTAATGGGTACTGGGTTTCCTTTTGATGAAAATGTTTTGAAACTTGATGGAGGTAATAGCTGCACAGCACTATAAATGTATTAAATGCCACTGGAGCATACCTTTTAAAATGGATAATTTTATGTTATGTGAATTTACTGGAATAAAAAAAGACAGAATTGAAAGCAAGTGTTCACACAAAAATTTGTATACAATTGTTTACAGCAGCATTATTCCTAATAGCCAAAAAGTGGAAACAACCCAAATCTCCATCAGCTGATGAACAGATAAACTAAAGTGGCATATCCATATGAAGGAATATTATTCAGCCATAAAAAGGAATGAAGCACTGTCAGAAACTCAACAAGATGAACCTTTAAAATATTACGCTAAGTGAAATAAGCCAGACACACTAAGGCCATATATTGTATGATTCCATTTATATGAAATGTCCAAAATGGGCAAATTCATAGAAACAAAAAGTAGATTAGTGCTTGACAGGGGAGAATTGGGACTAACTGGTAATAGGTATGGGGTTTGTTTGGGGGGAAATGGAAGTGTTCTGGAAATAGATAGTGGTGAAGGTTGCACAACATAGTGAATATGCTACAAACCACAGAAGTGTACACATTATAATAGTGAATCTTACCTAATCTGAAGTATATAAAATAAGTAAAAATAAAAATGAGCAAGACTTATCACCTACTTACAAGAAGTACACATTAAATATGAAGACATAAATAAAAGTTAAAGGGCAGAAAAAGACATAACATGCTAACGTTAACCAAAAGAAAACAAGAGTGGCTCCATTAATATCAAAGTAGACTGTAAAACCAAGAATATTTCTAGAGATGAAAAGGATCATTCTCCAATGATAAAGAGGTCAATGCATCAAAATTGTAACAATCCTAAATGTTTATATTCCTGATAACGGTACTTTAAAACACATGCTGTAAAAACTAATAAAACTGCAAAGAGAAACAGACAAATCTACAATTATACTTGGAGATTTCACCATCCCTTTCTCAATAATTTACAGAACAAGTAGACAGAAAATCAGTAAGGATCTAGAAGACTCGAACAACACTATCAACCAACTTGGCCCGAATGACATTTACAAGATACGCTCAGCAACAGCTGAATAAACATTCTTATCATGTGCACAAGGAACATTTACAAACGTGGACCATATTCTGGGCCATAAAAGAAGGTTTAACAAATTTAAGGATTTGTATCTGTTTTATCCTTAATATAAACCAGTAGTAGTTGAGGGTAGGGGGGTGGGGGACTGATCCCCAAAGGGAACATTTTGAAACGTGTGGAGATGGAATCTGAGTGTCATGAGGACAGGGGCCTCTACTGAGGACAATCCAACAGAATAAAGTGATGTCTTAATCCAAAACAACAACGATGTCCCCTAGACTCCCCACAGTGTCCACTGAAAAACAGTATTCTAAACCAGCTGGGAAATCCAGAAACTAGCAGAGTTACAGGGGAAAGGTTATAGTAGGCCTCAGCTGTTCAACTGCTATATTCCTACCTCCACATAAAACATAAACACGTGAGGAAAATGAGAAAAGATGTGTCAAGTGCTTGTACAACCAGGAATAAAGATATATGTAATTCTTGAAACTAACACTTTGGTTTAAAAATAAACATTCACAGGGGCTGGCCCCGTGGCCGAGTGGTTAAGTTCGCGCGCTCCGCTGCAGGCGGCCCAGTGTTTCGTTGGTTCAAATCCTGGGCGCGGACATGGCACTGCTCATCAGACCACGCTGAGGCAGCGTCCCACATGCCACAACTAGAAGAACCCACAACAAAGAATACACAACTATGTACCGGGGGGCTTTGGGGAGAAAAAGGAAAAAATAAAATCTTTAAAAAAATAAATAAATAAAAAAAATAAACATTCACAAATGTAACTTATCAAACACACTAATGAAGTTAGAATAAATGTTCAAGAATGCAAAGAAAAAATGACTTCTTTTTGGAAAAATGTTACAGAAACAAATCTCTTCCCCATTTCTTTAAAATAGAGCAATTTTCTTTCCCATGTAAATTAGTGCTGACAGGTAAGTACAGACCGATGCACCTCTCAGAACTGGGTAACAGCTCCATTACTTTAAGCACCTCACCTTATGAGCTGCAAAACTTGACTCATTTTTTTCCAGCGCTCTTTTTGCATACTCCAGAGCTTCATACACCAGGAGCTTTTTCTCCTCTTCAGAGGTTCCGCTAAGCTGAGCTATATCCCGTGATGCCCGTGCCAAACGCCACAACAACTCTGCATCTTCACTAATTTGAAATAAACATAAAACAACCATTTTAGCTCACATTTAAAAACTGTTAAAGGTCACATCACTAATGAATAAATACGGTTTTTCAGGTCAGTGGGGATATAGCAAGCAACACGATATCAAAAGCCATTATTATTCAAAATGTTAAACGTATTATTTTCTTTCACATATAAACATCATTTGCTAAACTTTCCTACAAAATATCCAATATTATACTTAAATATTAACTTACCTATAATATCTAAAATGCAAACTTCCCTATAAAAGATCTCTGAACTCTCTGAACACTTGCCCTACAAAATTCAACACATAACTCGAGGCTTGACTTCTTTGGCACTGTGCTTCTGACAACTCAGTTACTGGATCAGACAGTACCATAAAATACATAAGCTTAACAGACAGGGTCATACTCTAGAACACAAAACTGCTGCATCCCTAGCCCCAAATACAGTGCCTGGAACACGAAAGATACAGGGTAAGTATTTGTTAATGAGTGAGTGAGTGAACATAATGTAATCTTAAAATAAATCCTATATTTGAATGTGTCATCCACGCCATCAGGTAAGGAATACTACAAGTAAGGACAATGGACTCTTCGAAGAATTGCCATTTAAATATAATTACATCAAATAAGAAATGGCAAATAAACAAAACAGTAACCACAATAAAGAGTTAGAAAATATTTTTAAAAACTAATCTTAAATTCCTTTTTATTAAATGTTTGCCTTTGAGCCTCCCATATTATACATTTCTTAACAAAAAATGGTATTCACAAAATTTTGAAACTAAAGGTAGCAATACTGTATTGATAATTCAGTGAATATGGAGTAACTACCTTATAGCTTACTTTTCAAGCAATTACTGAAATGACTATAAAATGCCAACCCAGCCACTTCAAGTTTCTCAAGGGAGAATGGAAAAGGAAAGATGGATCCTACAGATATTTAGCAAGCAAAATTGATGGGTCTTGGGGAGAAAACTGGTTTTGGGAATCTAAGAAAGGTAGTTGAAAACAACTCAAAATTTTTAGTTGAGGAGATGAGGTAGATTAGTGATCTGGAAATGTCATTTAGCCTTATTTGACTTATTTTATAGGGCTAAATCTCCCTCCACCTCCATCCTCCCAAAAAATGAGTACACACTGATAGTTTGGAGTAAACATGAATCTGACATTAAAAATCCAAAAAGGAGATATTTTTAGTTTCTGTAAAAGACAGTGCTTCTAAAATGATACACAGGTATCATTCAACGGTGGCATACAATCCTCCTAATTCCTTTACATCTTATACCAATAAAAAAATCAATTTAAATGAAAAGGAATGAGAAATATATAATATAGACAGATGAAATAAACATACATTCCAGGAGTACCTCGTATGATCCAAAGAAAAACAAGAAAATGGAAAAAACGTTTCAACATTCTACTAGAATGAGTAAGTAGAACCACCTTTTCCTAATCACTGAGATAATGTGGAGCACTTTTGAGTCATTTAAGAAAGAAACAGCATACTGTAAGTTAAACTCTAAGAATTAATATTTTGAAGTAATAAATTTAAAAAACTATAAAATTTCAAGCACTAAGAATCATTTTAATTAAGTAACAAAATTTCTGAGGAAACTGCAAACCCAGGCCTGTCATACATTGCCCACCTTTCCTTGTATTGGGTTAACAACTGATAAAGTTTCTCTGTTTCTCCACTTTCATATAGGTAGTCTGCTTGTTCAAGGATCTCTTCAACTCTAAAGACTGTAAAAGGAAAAAGACAATAAAGTAGGTCTTCCCAAGCCAGATGAAACACAAACACTTTTATATCTAAGCAAAAGAAATAAGACGCAGAAATCACTCATTAAGAAAGATCAGAACTTCTGAAAAATCTAGATGCAAGCGTAGCAGAAATAAGTATGAAGTTATCACAGTAAGTGATTTATTGAAATCATAGAAAATGAAAAATTAGAAAGTATATTCTGGTAGTGACTAAAGATGATATATTTTAAAAAATAAAAAAAGTAAATTCTCGTGAGGAATTTATGGTACCCTTACCCTCCACATGGGCAAAGTTTTTGTTGCTGTTGTTGCTAAGTATCATCCATTGTAGAAAATGATGGTATAATATCCACTTATAGCATTGAAAATTATTAAATCACATGGACTGAACCATATTGTTTTACTAGACTCCCTTTATGACCTAACTTATACAGACACTGTTATAGAAAAAGAGTCAAGCCTGTCATCAAAAACTTAGATGAAGTTAACTACATAGAGAATCTGAAACTTACCTCATGCACCATGCTCCAGACAACTCATTAATCAGTTTAGATATTAGTACAAAACACATAAACCTTATAGACAGTGTGATGCTCTAAAAAAGTTGACTAGTTACTGAAGAAAACAGTAAGTCTGAATTTCAGGATATTTCAATTATTATTAAGGAACATACATATTTACTTTTGTCTTCTATAAGGGTGCTGTATTTTTTAGTCTAGTATATAAGCCAACATTCCAATGTGTTCAGTTGCATTTCCTTATTATTTACCTTAGAACATTTTAATTAATTATAGCATATTTGAGGTTAAAAAATTTTTTTAAGTTTGTGAAAAATTAAAATCTGGACCAGCAAAAAAAAGAAAAAACCTCATGAATTTATGACTCAACCTTCTAAAGTTAAGCATGTTGTATTACATAACATCATAATGTAATTATAACAGTTTAAGAAAAATTAAATGACAAAGCAAATAAATCCCAAAATTAAAAGATTTTTTTTTCCCTCTTTAATCCTCCTTCAATCTGGTTAGGTGCTATGATTTAATAATATTCACATGACTGGTTAATTTTCTTAAGTTTGCTCCCACTCTATCCCATATTTTTATCAGTGGCTGATTCTCCAAATTTGGGTTACAACAACCCAAAGATCCTTAAAGAGAATAAGTAGTAGTCTCAGAATCCTTAGTCAATGTTAGTGGCAGGCAGAATAATGGCACCAAACATGCCCACATCTTAATCCCTGGAAGTTATGAAAACGTACAGGTTACATGGCACACGGGACTTAGTTTGTAGAGAGAAGTAAGGTTGGTAACCATTAACCTGAAAATGGGAGGTTATCCTGGATTAGCCAGGTGGGCCCAATATAATCACAAGAGTCCTTAAAAGTGGAAGGAGGCAGAAGAGAGTCAGGGAAAGGAGAACAATGGAAATGAGGTCAGAGTGAAGTGACAGCTGCCTCTGAACATGGAGAAAAGAAGCCTTCAGCCAAGGAGTGCAGGAAGCCTGGGGAAACTGAAACTACAAGCAACAGAGTCTCACCAGGGCCTCCAGAAGAAACCCAGCCCCGCCAACTCCTTGATTTTAACCCAGGGGACCCATTTAGACTTCTGACTACAGAACTGTAAGATAATAAATGTGCATTGTTTTAAGTCATTCTGTTTGTGGTAATTTGTTACAGCAGTGACAGGAAACTTTCACGACATTAAATATATTCCAGACGGTGTCAAGATGGCGGTGGACGTGGACTCTGAATGCACCTGCTCCCATGGACACAATTTACAACTACTCTGGGAACAATTATCCCTGACAGGGAACTCAAAAATGGATAAAAAGAAACCCCACAACAAGGGACAGTGCTATCCGAGGTGGAAGAGGCAGAAATTCCTTCTGGAGAGAGAGAGAAGCCACCTTGGAGCCAGGGTGTTTTCACAGCCGGCCAGGAGCAACCCTAATGTGTACTCACAGCCTTCCCTGGAGGAGTGGGGGACCTGAGCAGGAAGCGTTACCGCTATAAGCATCCTTTGGACTCAGCACAAGCAAGAAAAGTCTAATAATATCTGGCTTTGCTTGGTAGTAACTACAACAGGGAATAGCCCCAGAAAAACTATCAGACATAAGGGGAAAAAAACCTGGCTCTTAAAGGGCCCATGCACAAATTCACCTGTTTCAAAAGCAACCTAAATTCACCAGAAAGAAAGATGCACAGCCTTTGGTGAAAAGAGACTCACCTGGTAGGTTCTGGGTGCATCTTGATGAGAGCTGAGAACACCCCAGGGACAGAGGCATTGGCAGCAGCCATTACTATGACCTGGTACAGGTGTGCTGACACAGACACTGGAAGATGCGATTGGAGTTCTTCCCCTGGCCTGTTAACCCAGGGTCTGCCCCCACCACCAGACCACTGATTTAATCCAGCTCAGCCAGAGCAGACAGCCCACCCTAGGGACTGGCCCCACCCAACAGCAAGCGCTTGGGCAACCTGTGGGCCAGCACAGACAGGATACCTGGTACCTCTGCAGCCAGGTGAGTGGGTCCGCATCTGTGGGGCAGGGCATGAGCAAGGGGCAGGCCTGTGTTGGTGGAGTGTGTGGGGTCTCTGCAGTTGGGCGACTGGGTCCACTTCAGTGGGTTGGGCGTGCACATGGGGCAGGACTGTGTTGATGGGGTGTGTGGCCCTGCAGATGGTGGGGCTTCTCAGCTGCAGCAGACTTGTGCTTCTCAAACAGCCACTTAGGGATCAGCCCCACCTTCCAAAACCTGAAACAACTGGGTGTTCCCATGCCTGGGGCTGGCCCCACTCAGCTGCAATCTTGAAAGAGCTGACAACAGCCTTGCAGGCCAGAGGGCTTCAGCAATAGTAAGCCCCTGAGCCTAGCAACCAGCCACGCTGGGGGCCTACTCACTTAACAGAAAAATCGCAATAGGAATGTGCTATTAGACCTTGCAGCCAACTGTGCTGGGGCTCCCCACACCCAATACAGTGACTGAAGGGTCCATAGCAGCCACATACAGCTGAGCATTACAACCAGCTGGCCAGGGGACAGCCTAGCCTCTCCAAGAACCTACAGCAAGAGCAACCCTACAAGAGAAGGACACATGTAGCCCACACAGGGTTCGCTCCTGGAACGTTTGGACTGGTGATGAGAGGGAAGCACACTGCTGGGCCTCATAAGGCATCTCTTACCTAAGACCACCTCTCCAAGATGGGGAGATGTAGCTGACCCATGTAACACATAGATATAAGCAAAGAGAAAGAGGCAAAAAGAGAGACAAAGGAAAACACTCCACGTAAAGGAACAGGACAAAACTCCAGAAAAAGAACTAAACGAAAGAGAGATAAACAATCTACCTGATAAAGAGTACCAACTAATAGCCATAAGGATGCTCAGTGATCTTGGAAGAAGAGTGGATGAACCCAGCAAGAAGTTCAACAAAGAATTGGAAAACATAAAAAAAAAATCAGAAATGAAGAATACAATACTGGAAATGAAAAATTCACTACAGGGACCCAATAGCAGAGCAGAAGATACAGGAGAATAGATCAGCGAGCTGGATGAAAAGACTAGAGGAAATCACCCAGGCTGGGAGGATAAAAGAAAAAAGAATTAAAAAGAAAGAGGACAGTCTAAGGAACCTCTGGGACAACATCAAGAGTACTAACATTCTGATTATACATAGCCCAGAAGGAGAAGAGAAAGCAAGAAAGGGGCAGAGAACTTATTTGAAGAAATAATAGCTGAAAACTACCCCAAACTGGGAAAGGAAACAGATACACAGGTCCAAGAAGCACAGAGTCCCAAACAAGATAAACTCAAAGAGGCCCACACCAAGACACTTTATAATCAAAATGTCAAGAATTAAAGATAAAGAGAGAATCCTAAAAGCTGCAAGAGAAACACAACAAGTTACATACAAGAGACCCCATAAGGCTATCAGTTGACTTCTCAGAAGAACCTTAAAGGCTAGAAGGGAGTGGCACGATATAGTTAAAGTGCTGAAAGGAAAACACCTACAGCCAAGAATACTCTACTCGGTAAGGTTATCATTCAGAATGGACGGAGAGATATAGTTTCCCAGACAAGTGAAAACTAAAGGAGTTTATCACCAAGAAACCAGGCTTACAATAAATGCTAATGGGACTTATTTAAGTGGAAAAGAGAAGACCACAAATAGGAATAATTATCACACACAAAAAATAAAATCACTGGTAAAGTCAAATATACAATAAACGTAGCAGATCAACCACCTATGAAGCTAATATGAAGGTCAAAAGACAAAAGTACTAAAATTATCTACTTCCATGATAGGGTAACAGATACACACACACACACACACAAAAGTTAGATAGCAAAAACATAAAAGGTGGGAGGAAGGCAGTAAAAGAGTAGAGCTTTTAGAAAGAGGTCAAACTAAAGAGATCATCAACTTAATATAGATTGTTATATATGTAGGTTATTATATATGAACCTCATGGTAATCACAAACCAGAAACCTGTAATAAATACACAAACCAGAAACCTGTAATAAATACACAGAAAACTAAGAGAAAGGAACCCAAACATAATACTAAAGATAGCCATCAAACCACAAGGGAGGAGAGCAAGAGAAGAACTACTAAAACATCCAGAAGAAAAGTAAAAAAACAGCAATAAGTACATTCTTATCAATAGCTACTTTAAATGTCAATGGAATAAATGCTCAAATAAAAAAGCATAGTGTAGACGATTGGATAAAAAAATAAGACTCATATATATGATGCATACAAGAGACACACTTCAGACATAAAAACACAAACCGAAAGTGAAGGGATGGAAAGATAATCCATGCAAACAGCAAAGAAAAGAGTGGGGGTAGCAATACTTATATCAAACAAAACAGACTTTAAAACAAAAACTGTAACAAGAGACAAGAAAGGGAACAATCCAACAAGAGGATGTAACACTTGTAAATATCTATGAACCCAACATAGGAACACACAAATACATAGAGCAATTATTAACAGACAATAAAAGGAGAAATAGAAAGTAACACATTAATAGGGGACTTTAACACTCCACTTACACCAATGGATAGATCATCCAAACAGAAGATCAATGAAGAAACATTGGTCTTAAATGACACATTAGACCAGATGGACTTAGTAGATATATACAGAACATTCCATCCACAAACTGCAGAATACAGACTCTTTTCAAATGCACATGGAACATTCTCCAGGATTGATCACATATTAGGCCACAAACAAGTCTCCATAAATTTAAGAAGATCGAAATAATACCAAGCATCTTTTCTGATCACAATGGTGTAAAACTAGAAGTCAACTACAGGACGAACATCAGAAAGGCCAAAAATATGTGGAGATTAAACAAAATGCTACTCAACAATATTTGGGTCAACAAATCAAAGGCGAAATCAAAAAACACCTGGAGACAAATGAAAATAGAACATGCCAAAATATATAGGATACAGCAAAAGTGTCTCTAGGAAGGAAGTTTATAGTTTTTCAGGCCTACCTCAACAAACAAGAAAAATCTCAAATAAACAATCTAACAGAGCACCTAAAGGAATTGGAAAAAGAAGAATAAACAAAGCCCAAAATCAGTAAAAGGAAGGAGATAATAAATCAGAGCAGAAATAAATGAAATAGAGACTAAAAAAACCATAGAAAAAACTCAATGAAACCAAAAGCTGGTTCTTTGAAAAGATAAACAAAATTGACAAATCCTAAGCTAGACTCAGCAAGAAAAAAAGAGAAAAGGCTCAAATAAATAAAATCAGAAATGAAAGAGGAGAAACTACAATGGACATCTCAGAAAGACAAGAGTATCAGAGAATACTATGACAAGCTCTACACCAACAAACTGGATCATCTTGAAGAAAGTGATAAATTCTTAGAATCATACAACATTCCAAAACTGAATCAAGAGGAAATAGACAATTTGAATAGACCAATCACCAGTAAGGAGATCAAAACAGCAATCAAAAACCTCCCAAAAAATAAAAGAGCAGGACCAGACAGCTTCTCTGGTGAATTCTACCAAACTTTCAAAGAAGACTTAACATCTATGCTTCTCAAACTCTTCTGAAAAACTGGAGAGGAGAGGAAGCTTCCTAACTCATTCTACGAGCCAACATCACCCTGATACCAAAACCAGACAAGGACAACACAAAAAAAGAAAATTACAGGCCAATATCACTAATGAAGATCGATGCAAAAATCCTCAACAAAAAACTAGCAAATCGAATACAACAGTACCTTAAAAAGATCATACAGTATGATCAAGTGGGATTTATTCCAGGGACTCAGGGATGGTTCAACATCCACAAATCAATCAATGTGATACAGCACATTAACAAAATGAAGAACAGAAATCACGTGATCATCTCAATAGATGCAGAGAAAGCATTTGACAAGATACAGCATCCATTTATGATAAAAAACTAAATAAAATGGGTATAAAAGGAAAGCACCTCAACATAATAAAGGCCATATATGAGAGATCCACAGCAAATATCATTCTCAATGGTGAAAAACTGAAAGCTATCCCTCTAAGAACAGGAACCAGAAAAGGATGCCCACTTTCACCACTTACTTAACATACTATTGGAAGTCCTACCCAGAGCAATCACACAAGAAAAAGAAATAAAAGGGATCCAAACTGGAAAGGAAGAAGTGAAGCTGTCACTATTTGCAGATGACATGATTTTATATATAGAAAACCCTAAAGAATCCACCAAAAGACTTTTAGAAATAATGAATGAATAAGGTAAAGTTGCAGGATACAAAATCACCACACAAAAATCAGCTGCGTTTCTAACACTAACAACAAAATAGCAGAAAGAGAAATTAAGAATACAATCCCATTTACAATTCCAACAAAAAGAATAAAATACCTAGGAATAAATCCCACCAAAGAGGTGAAAGACCTGTACACCGAAAACTATAAAACACTGTGAAGACACAAAGAAATGGAAAGATAGTCTGTGCTCCTGGATTGGAAGAATTAACGTAGCTAAAATGGCCATACTTCCTAAAGCAATTACAGATTCAATGCAATCCCTATCAAAGTTCCAATGACATTTTTCACAGAAATAGAACAAAGAATTCTAAAATTTATATGGAACAACAAAAGACCCGGAATAGCCAAAGGAATCTGGAGACAAAAGAACAAAGCTGGAGGTATCACAGTCCTTGATTTCAAAATATACTACAAAGCTACAGTAACCAAAATAGCATGGTACTGGCACAAAAACAGACACATAGATCAATGCAACAGAATTGAGAGCCCAGAAATAAACCCACACATCTATAGACAGCTCATATTTGACAAGGAAGCCAAGACCATAAAATGGAGAAAGGGAAATCTCTTCAATAAATGGTGCTGGGAAAACTGGACAGCCACAGGCAAAAGAATGAAAGTTCACCATTATCTTACACCATACACAAAAATTAACTCAAAGTGGATCAAAGACTTGAATGTCAGACCTGAAACCATAAAACTTCTAAAAAGAAAACATAGGCAGTACGCTCTTCGACATCAGCCTTAGCAACATATTTTCAACTTCCATGTCTGACCAGGCAAAGGAAACAATAGAAAAAAGAAACAAATGGGACTACATCACACTAAAAAGCTTCTGTACAGCAAAGGAAACCATCAACAAAACGAAAAGACAACCTAACAATTGGGAGAAGATATTTGCAAATCATATATCTGGTAAGGGGTTAATATTCAAAATATATAAAAAACTCATACACCTCAACAACAAAACTAACCACCCAATTAAAAAATGGGCAAAAGATTTGAACAGAGATTTCTCCAAAGAAGATATACAGATGGCCAACAGGCACATGAAAAGATGTTCAACATCCTAATTATCAGGGAAATGCAAATCAAAACTACAATGAGATATCACCTCACTCCGGTCAGAATGACCATAATTAACAAGATAGGAAATAACAAATGTTGGAGAGGTTGTGGAGAGAAGGGAACACTTGTACACTACTGGTGGGAGTGCAACCTGGTGTAGCCGCTATGGAAAACAGTATGGAGTTTCCCCATAAAATTAAGAACAGATCTACCATATGATCCAGCTGTTCCACTGGGGGTATTTATCCAAAGAACTTGAAAACACAAACGCATAAAGACACATGCACCCCTATGTTCACTGCAGCACTATTCACAATAGCCAAGACTTGGAAGCAACCTAGGTGCCCATCAAGGGACAAATGGATAAAGAAGATTTGGTATAAATATACCATGGGAGACTTTACAGCCATAAGAAATGATGAAATCTGGCCATTTGTGACAACATGGATAGATCGTGAGGGTATTATTGCAAGTGAAATAAGTCAGGGGGAGAAAGTCAAATACTGTATGATCTCACTCATAAGTAGAAGATAAAAAGGACAAATACATAGCAACAGAGATTGGACTGGTGGTTACCAGAGGGGAAGACGGGAGGGAGGAGGGTGAAAGGGGTGAGTAGGCACATGAGTGCGCTGACAGATTGTAATTAGTCTGTGGATGGTGAACATGATGTGATCTACACAGGAATCGAAATATAATGACATACACCTGAAATTTATATAATACTATAAACCAATGTGATCGCAATAAAAGTAATTTTTAAAAATATATTGATCTGGCATATTTGAATGTGTACATGGTATGTGTAAGTACAAAAGTGACATTTAACTCTATTCACTTATTTTTCTCTCAGTCCCTGAGAAGACTGATAAAGAGATTACTGTCCAATCTAGGAATTCTACATCTCATCACTCATGTAATTAAAGGAAAATTTAGAAATGTATTAAATTAAATCTTTCTGTGTGTATTATTCTTCTATAACTTCTTAAATCACTTATCTCCAATTTCTTTAGTAATCAGTATAATATCATAAGCTATAGTATTCAGGCTTCAAATATATATATATTTTTTTCTTGATTCTAAACAAATTTCTAAAATCATACAGTGTGCAATTTATAAGAAAAAATGCACTTACTCTGATACTAGACTCACACAGGAACTAGGGTGGCAGCGTGTAGACCACTCACATGTCTGCAAACCAGTTGTGTGTTTACTTGTTTAATGTTCTGCACTTTTGCTGAAAATATTTAAAAGTAGGCTATGTTACTGACATTAAAAGATGATAGTCTATAAAATGGGCTAAACTTCCAAAGTAAATTACCTTTCAACTTACGTAATGAATAAATATCTCAACTTAGGTAATACAGAGGAAGAAAACCGAGATATTAATACACCTACAGTGAAATCTAAATTTAGCCTAAAATGAATATGCTCATGATCATAACAATGCCTAGAATTTGTTTTAAAAAGCCAATGAAGTGACTTACTGCATATATATAAAGTTTGGCTTTCTAGTTTTTCTTGCTAAGTGCATTCTTAGCCACGTGAGAAGTATGTGGACAAAAATGAAATACTGTACTCCTCCCAGCAAGCAGAGTAGCTGTATTTCTGAAGTTTCTCCACACAGATCTTATAAAGTAGAAAATGAATATCTAGAGTTTCTGGTTACTCTTAAGATTTTCCTAGATACTAGGAGACTCTAAAAAGCAGCAACATTATCCAAACTCACGGCAAACTTTCCACCCCAGTAATATGGCGTCTCAGCAGCTCTGGAGAAGCGCCTCTAAGAAAGCCCTGACATGGTACAAAGGAGTGTGCGTGCAGGAGCACCAACCTCAGCTCTGCAGCTTCATCAGGAAACAGGAACCGACGGAAGGACAGAGAAGAGACAAGCGAAGGGAGTGTATGAAGAACCTTTATTTAAGTTGAGCCCCTTGAAATTATCTTCTCAGCATTTTACAAGTGAACTTTCACAAACACACACGAGTACTGTGAATGTATTAGCATATCTTGAGGGGCTTTAAATTTTGTCTATTTTAAGGAAATAACGAAAAACTTTCTACTGGAGTGTTTCAATTACTGCTGACAAGTGGGTATTTGGTATTATCTTGTGGTAACTACAGACATTACCATTTAAAAAATGAGTCCCACAATCTCACCCAACTGGAATGTCAAAAATATTTATGGATGCCCTTAAATTAATTTCTAAAAAATTCTCACTTCAGAATATTATTTAATCCCAGTAAATGGAGGAGGAAAAATTTTTTAATTGACTTTAATGAGCATGAAGCAGATCTAAAGAGAATTAAGACCTAAAGAGAAGAAGTTTTGATGAATGGAATTATTTGAAGACCAATTCCTAAAAAATATGAAAAGGACCACAGCATAGCAAATAAAAGAGATATATTGACAAAGTAAAACTTGCAAGGACCAATGAAGCTATATTTTTATAGGAAAACAGATTATTATCCAAGTTAAAAAAAAATTCTGGGGCCAGGCCAATGGCACAGTGGTTAAGTTCACGTGCTCTGCTTCCGCAGCCCAGAGTTTGCAGGTTCAGATTCTGAGCATGGACCTACAGACCATTCAAGCCACACTGTGGTGGCATCCCACATACAAAAAAAGAGAGGAAGATTGGCACAGATGTTAGGACAGTGACAATCTTCCTCAGGCAAAAAGAGGAACACTGACAACAGACGTTAGCTCAGGGCTAATCTTCCTCACCAAAGTAAAAAAAAAAAAAAGAAAAATCTGGTTTCTATATTTTATCAATAATTCATGTTTTTTCAAGGGCTATAGCCTAGTCTTACAAATTATATAAACATACCAATCAACTAATTATAAAATGAGGTTTTAAGAAAACAAAGCTACCAAGATAGACAAAATAAATATCCATATTCTGTTCTTTGCATTAACTTTTTGAGTACTCAAAATATGCTTGAAAATACTGAAAGGATTCTAAAATGTAAGGCAGTTTTCATTAAAATCTGTAATAAAAGCAATGACTTTAGTTTTCAGAATAAGTTATACCTTGGAATACTAAAATGTTTTTTTCCCAAGGTCAAATCAAAGTTTTATTTGCTGTTAGGATTGGAACTAACATTTAGAGTACAGACTTTTATTTTTACATTGTAGAGGAAGTTATAATTTTTTTAATACCATATAAACGAACACAGGTATAAGCCAGCCAGAATGAAAGAATTAGCATGTACTGGATGAAAAGAATCAGAATTTCTATAACACAATGAACACATGTATCAAACATTCTTTTAGACCAAATGGCAACTACAAATATATATACGAGGCAAGTGCCAGTATATCAGACACAGCAAAAACATCTTTGATACACTCACTTAGGAATGGTAAAAAGTACATATCATCCAGTATCTGATGCTAAATAAAAAAGCTGGAAGGCTAAACAAACAGGGGATTCACTCCATCCCATTTCCTTTCTTTAACTTTTATGAATTCAAGTCTATTCAAAAGTTTGATATATAATCCCATAACTATCTTTTCTTCGATAACTTCAGAACGGTAGCTTTAAACAACTTTAAAGCTTGAGCTCCTTCTGAATTTCCCAAGGTTTTTCTGTACTCTTTTTCGAACGGGTCTCCTCTTCAGCGGTCAGCTTTATCTTTAAAAGGTCTGCAATACCATTCTCTCCTGGCATACAAGGAATGCTAAGGAATACTTCCTCATTTACTCCA
The DNA here is from genome assembly GCF_021613505.1 of Equus quagga. Classification (NCBI taxonomy): domain Eukaryota; kingdom Metazoa; phylum Chordata; class Mammalia; order Perissodactyla; family Equidae; genus Equus; species Equus quagga. The sequence goes on from NC_060282.1 coordinate 81,057,454, forward strand.
TTAGAGGCCCTTACTTATGGTGGAAACCAGACACACTCCCCTAAGATTCTTTGAAATGCTTTCCATTAAACCAGCTACAGATAGGCCAATGGCCCAGTTAGTATAACCTCTCATTTTAAACATCTCATAGCCACAGATAATCACTCCTTCGTGGACATTTTCCCACTGCTAAGGATCTTTATCAATTCCTATATCTGAGTTCAGATCCTGTAGAGGGACATGAGCAACGTCAAGTCCACTCCACACGGGTACACTTGAGTCTCCATACTCTCCAAGGATCCATTCATGACAGCTTTCAGAGTGGATACCAAGCTTCTGCCCAAAAAGAAATGGAAACGGGCAGTGTCCAGATTACAGCCACTTCCAATAACAATTTTTGGGAAATGCACTCAACTTTTAAGCTACATAAGTTAAGATATCCACTGGCTTGGAAACAACTATCAGTTTGCAGCAGGGACTATACTAGGTAATATTCAAAACCAATAATTTAAAGATGGACACATTTTGCTTGACCATATGAAGGCACGTTTCTCCTTTTCTTGGGATGCACCTGCTGTGATAGTCACTAGGTTGGAGTTTGCAGTGACAAGCTAACGTTTACTGGAAACAACATTTGGCATTTTCACCAAAGGGCTGCCATGATGAAGACCCACTGCCTGACCCTCCAGTTGGCCTTCATCAACATCCACAAAGGCAAGTTCATCACTCCAGTCTTTTGATAAGAAGCTGACAGCACAGGCCATGCCAACCGATCCTGTTCCCATAATGGAGATCTTAGTGTGATGAGCGGTCTCCTCTGAAGTGAAATTCTCCGTAAGTTCACACTGGATAGTTGCCATCTTAGGAAGGGGGGTGAAGGACCAGCTGTCGCTGAGTGGGATGCATGCTGCCTAGCAGGGACACAGAGCCATCCCCAGGCAAAGGAAATTTGCTACCGCAGTGCCTACTCTCCAGCTGCTCCACAGGACTCCTGCAGCCCAGTTCATGGCCACTCACTCAAGAGGAGGAAGAAAAGAATGGAGGAAAACCATGCCAAAGTTCCTTAAGGCGCAAAGCAAGGGAACAGTCAACCCCCACCACTGCAGCTGTGCAAGGCCATACCCAGCTCATGTGGGCCTCACAGGGCCCTAGTGCCTTAAAACAGTATTTTTAATTTACTGGCTATACAATAATTTTTTGTCATTAAGACACTTCTGAAAAGATCAACTATGATCATTAAGGATAAAAGTAATTTCAGCTTTGCCTTTAAACATGCCATAGTTTGTTGCTTAAGGAAGCACTAAATCTTTGCATACATTTTTGTAATGAAATGATGCTAAAGCACACTGAAACTAAGTGTGATGATGTGAAAAGAAACAGATAAGAGTTCTAATCTCTGCTCTGACACTTTGACTTTGAAGAAGTTTAACTTTGTGAGCTTCCCTTATAACGGCACACACACACACAGAAAAATCTCTGAAGTGCAACCACAGGGCACATCTCTCAAGGATAAGCTCTTAAAAAATGAATATTATAATGTGATAATACGACATGTCCTAACTACTTTACAAGGTCAGAGTGAGAATTGAAGTTATGGTGAAAAGTCTACGGAGCTTTAAAAAGCTGAGTTGTTCTAAGTATTTGCCAAAATATGTCATCGAGCCAGTGACAAAATCAAGTCCTCTACTGTATCCTTCATGAAAATGACACATTAGAAAAGAAAGAAAAGGTAAAACAAAAATACAGCAACTCTCAATTATCTGCTTTTTTAAAGATAAGAACAGTCACAGATAAATGAAATCAATAAATAACCAGTAAAATAACTAGTAATTTTTAGCTAAGATCTTCAAATTCATCTACCAGAACTTTAATAAGAACATCTATTCAAAATCAAATCTCTGCTTCTTTCCCCAATCAGTCACCTTCTTGATGATTAAAAGTAGGGACTGTGAAAAACAAACAGGCTTAACCCATAAATTAATAAAAGTTTTTCTCTAATATACTGAAATTTTGGCTCCGTCTACATACACATTTGGTTTACCTAAATTTAATTTTTCAAAGATGGCAAGTCAGTATATGCTTACTTATCTATCATATGCCAAATAAGAAACGTGATGAAGTTTTTCTACTTTTCAACCAGTGATTTGATATTTAATACCAAACTGCACTCTGTTTGTGAATAAAATACTTCTATCTCAAAGAAATTGGGTCTTTCTTAACTGTATCAAGAACAGCGTAACACCCTGGCCTTAAGGAAACAATCACTGAATCATTATAGAGCAGGGGTTGGCAAACTTTTTCTATAAAGATGCAGAGAGTAACTGTTTTAGGCTTTGTGGGCCAGATATAGTCTCTGTGGTATAGTCTCTTCCCCCCACCCCACTATCCCTCAACCCTTTAAAGATGTAAAAAATATTCTTACCCAAGGGTCCTATAAAACTATAAAATATTAATAGAGTATTTCTCTCTGAAGGAGCTCTAGTTGATAGAACAAATTATATATACATATATCAGACTGACAGGTAGAGAAAAGCAGGAAACAATCTAGCCTGTAACAACGTTAGTTTCATCATCTACTCAAACATAACTAAATTATTAACAAAATATAACAAACATAAGAAACTCTAAGTGCTCCAGGTGTTCACCTGAGGCTTACCTGTGGCTGCGGCACGAACCAAAGCAGCCTGGGAAATGACTTGATAAGTTTCAAAACCCAAGTAAGACAAGGCTGAGAGCAAAAGGCTTCTTTTGAAAGCTCCTCCGTTCCCCACCACCTATGGAAACAATTATGGTCAGAACTATCAAACAGAAAACTTGAAGGAACCGCTACCCCAAGAAAAATTACATCAATTTTCTCCCACCCCCAAAGCAATCAATCCAAAGAATTTTGGAAGCTCAAAATTTACTTCATCAAATTCTTGAGGAAAACTATTTCACATTATTACCTTACAGGGAGAGCATAACCTGTTAAGAAGATTCTTAATGACTAAATGTGGTAGCTTATCTAACAATCACAGTCACGCTGAAAAGTGCTGGATTGGACGATTCACATCTTATTTGAGGAGACACGGATATTAACAAAATTGTATGAAATAAAATATGATACCAAATATAAAAAATATCAATCTTAAGAAAAGACAAGATGAAAAATATCAAATATGGTAATTACTACACATAAAAAATGTACACAGCTTTAAGACATCTTCAAAAATGATCCATAAAACGCAGTTTTAAAATAAACAACGAATAGGGGCTGGCCCGGTGGTGTAGTGGTTAAGTTCAGTGTGCTCCGCTTTGGGGGCACGGTTCGCAGGTTTGCATCTGAGGCGTCGACCTCCACCGCTCATCAGCCACGCTCTGGAGGTAAACCCACATATAAAGTACAGGAAGATTGGCACAGATGTTAGCTCAGGGCTAATCTTCCTCAAGCCAAAAAAAAAGTATACCCAAACAGATTTAGAAATTAGTTTTCATAATTATGGCCAGGATTCTCAAGACCAATGGCAAAGGAGGAGTATATGGATACCACTCCAGCAACACCTTTTCCCATGACAATTTTTCTTTCACACAGCATCATTTTTTCCCTTTCTGTTGACTTATTCCCATCAGTATACAAATAAGTTATACAATCTTGGTAAGCTGTGACTTTTCCCTTAAAAACAAAAACAAAAAGCTTCTTGTTGACTTCACATCTCCCTTCAGCCTCATTTTCCAACTTCTCTTCTCAGCAGGACTCTTGAAAAAAGTTGTCTGTTCTCTGTCTTCCTCTCTTCCCACTCTCTCTCTTTTTTTTTTTTTTTTAAAGATTTTATTTTTCCTTTTTCTCCCCAAAGCCCCTGGGTACATAGTTGTATATTCTTCGTTGTGGGTCCTTCTAGTAGTGGCATGTGGGACGCCGTCTCAGCGTGGTTTGATGAGCGGTGCCACGTCCGCGCCCAGGATTCGAACCAACGAAACACTGGCCCACCTGCAGCGGAGCACACGAACTTAACCACTCGGCCACGGGGCAGCCCCCCCCACTCTCTCCTGAACTCACACAAATCAGTTTCACTCCCCCAACTCCGCTGATGGCATTCCAGCTGAGGTAACCAAGGACACTGCTGTTCCCTAGGGTCACTTCTGGGTTCTCCTCTCATGTGGCCTAGCAACAGCATTTCATAACTAATCACGCTCTCCTTTTTTTAACCATGAAGAGATGTTTAATTTTTTAAAACAGCTTTATTGAAACATAAGTGACATACCATAAACTGCACACACAAGTTGTAATGTGTACAATTTAAGAACACGTATAAACCCATGAAAGCACTGCCATCACCATCAAGATAACGAACATACCCATCAAGCCCCAGCCGCGTGCCTGTCCTCCCTCCGCCCCGGCTGCGCCCCGCGCTCTGGAAGCGCTCTCCACCTGGCTTCTGGAATCTACTATCTTGATTTCCTCCTGTCCTATAACTGCTCCTTCTCTTTGTTGGTTCCTCATCTCCAATACCTCACTGCCCAGGTGTGTCCTGGGCTTAGTCTCAGACCTTCTTTTCTCTTTTTGTAGCACTTTGGTGACTTTGCTTCGTTTCATGGCTTTAAATACCATCAACATGCCAAAAACATGCAAACGCAGTGTGAAGCCCAGATGCCTCCTCCAAACTTGAGACTCACACATCCAGCTGCCTAATCAACACCTGTCTCCACGTGAAGTGCAACAGGCCTCTCAAGCTAATCAGCCAAAACAGCTATTGTTCCTCAAAACCATTCCTCTCAGTTTTCCCTTTCGTGGTAAATGCCAACTCTATTCTTCTAGTTGTTCAGGTTAAAAAAAATAAACAGAAAACCTTGGAGTCATTCTCCACTCTCTCTCTCACAACCCACATCTGAATCCACACCTTAATTTCTCACACCCTGGGTTGGAATAAGGGATCCAACAAATTCCAGTTTGCTGAATGCTTTATTTACTTTCTTGAGCATGAATATTCAAGACATTGCACTTAACTGGATTCAAAACCAATCTACAGGAAAGCAGTAAAACTAAATTTGACTCTTTTAACATTTAATTTGTTGAGTTTATCCATATTTACCAAAGAGAAGCAAGGTGGGACAGGAGCAGAGTATGGGCGTGGGTGTGTGTGTATGGTGGTGGTGGTAGCTAGAAAAAGAAGAGAAAAAGACTAAGATTTTATCAGTAAATCTCCTAGTTCCCTATTCCTCTGGCAGAGCTATTACATAGTGGGCAATGTTGCACAGACTGCTAGAGCCTGAGAAAACGATACATTTAGAGTGTCAGCTTTCTTGCTTATATCATGCTCAATAAACAATATTCTCGCTTTCTTAGAGGGAAGAAAATGCATTGTTGGGAAGCTGACGTTTATATTTCTTGTAAATTAATGAAGTGACAGTTTACCAGTAGGACTCTTATCAGCTTGTTTAATGTGAAGCAGCTCTCTGCTCATCTCTGGGAAAGCAATAAAAATCATGTTTCTGGAACTAAAAAAATCAATTAAAGGAATCAGGACTCAGTGACACCTCCAAGATATTAACAACTTGTTGATATCTTAGACATTATCTGAGACAGCCAGAATGTGCTATTTCACCTTGTACTTCCAACACCAAGCACAATGCCTTCATAAATTAAATTCTCAAAAAATATTTGTTAAAAAATATATACGCCTGTTGAACAATTGCAGCAAACTCTTAGAGATGTCTCTCTTCAACATTGATTATACTAACTTCAAGCTGGAAGGAATTCAAAAATACAAACTCATCACTAGATGGAAAGGAATGTGTCATCACCACCTCCTAGTTTTCCTCAACTTCCTGTCAGCTCCTTCTCCTTTAAATGCCGGGATTCCTCTGTGGTAGGTTCTAGGCCTTCTTCTCGTCTTACTGTTAAATACTTTCAATCTCTATCATGGCATGATTTACAATTTATCCTAAAATCTCCTGAATCTGTATCTACAGCCCAGACCTCAGAAGGTAAACACCAGAACTATCAAACTACTGTTTATTCCACATGTCTACTTGGCTATCTCATCACATTCACCTTAATTAGCCCCAAACATAACCCATCTCCTCCTTTACCCACTAAAGTACATTCTGCAGTCCTATCCCAGTGAATGGCACCACCATCCATCCCGCTGCTCTAGCCAGAAACCCGAGAACGTTCCTGGACTCCTTCCTTTCAACTCCCACACCAATGCTAGCTCTCAGGTCCGCTTAAGTCTATAGCCTTAACATCCTCTAAATGCATCCACTTATTTCCATTTCCATGGCTACCACTGAAGTTCAAATCACCACATTTCCCACCTACCTTATAGCAAGGATCTCTCATCTGGTCTCTGGCATCCATTCTACCCTTCCATTCTTGACATTAGATAAAGTTACTTTTTAATGCAAGTCTGCAATCAAACGACTTCCTTGTTTAAAACTCTCACGGCTTCCTACAACCTTTAGAACAGAATCAGAAATACTTAACATGGTTTAGAAGGTTTTCAGGATCTGCTTGTAGTAGGCAGCCTCTAAAAGGGTGCCCGATGGGTTCTGGTTCAAGATGGCAATGCAGGAAGATCCTGAACACCTCCTCCCACGGACCTGCCAAGTCTACAGCTACCCATAGAACACCTTCCTCGGAAAGAAACCTAAAACTAGCTGAGTGACTCCTGCACATCGGGCACATGAGAAAAAACCCACGTCACAACAGGCAGGAAAAGGTGAGACAAAATTCTGCCACAAAACCCACCGCTGGCACAGTGACCCACAATCAGGAGGGAACTCACATCCCCAAGTTTCCCCATGAGGAGAGAAGGGTCTGAACCTCACATCGGGCACCCCAACTTTTAAGATCTGCACCTGAGAGCCCCCAAAACATCCAGCGTAGAAAGCCAATGGGGCTTGCAGCCACGAGACCCACAAGGCTACAGGAACTGAGACACAGTTCTTAATTAGGGGGCCCGCGCAGACTCACCCGACCCGGACCCAGCGCAGAAGCAGCCAGATGAAAAGCGCCCCGACTTTCCGTGCAAGAGGCTCTGGGGCAGACATCTAATGCAAGACGCGTCTGGGGGCCTCTAGGAACCTTTTCCCGAGAGCCTGGAGGGCGGATGCCATCGCTGCGCTCTCCCTCCGCCCTGCTCCGGGTCCCCATCTCTCGAAAAGCAGCCCATGCACACGGCCGGTGCCCGATTCTTGCAGGTGTCACCCAGGGGACGCCCCGATGGCAGGGCTCCGGCGGTGGGCGCGGCCCACACTCACAAGTCCCCCAGGGCTGCGACAGACAGGAGGACAGGTCTTGACTGGGTATCCCTCTCCCCGCAGGGCCCGGCACAGGGTCACAGGTGAAACGCAGTCCCGGGCTCCGATGCAAGAGCCCCCATCAGCTTATCCTCCTATTCAAGCTCCCAACTGGATCCAAGCACCACGCTCCCCAGGGACCAGCGGCCAGCTGGAGCCCCTCCGCGCTCGTCCCCTACCCCCCAGGGTGGGCGCGGCGTCCCGGGGAGGAGAGCAGGGGACCGTCGTCGCGGTCCCGGCGCCTGCAACATCCTGCAGCATCCCCCAGCATCCTGCAGCATCCCGCCCGCGTCGCCGCTCGCTCCCCACCCTCCAGCCGGGACGCCGGTACCTCGGAGCCGCAGAGTCGCCGAGGGCCGCACCGACTCCGCCCGCTGGCCGCCCCCACCGGGAGCCAAGGCCGCGGGGGTACGACGCGCCAGAGCCGCGCGGCAAGCGCCATGACCCCGACTCGCCGCCTGATGCTTCACCCACGGGCCGCGCGGAGCGAAAGACGCCGGGCGCTTCCGGGGAAACCCACCTCCATCTGCTTCCGGGTCGGCACCGCCTCCGTGCCTCAGCTTCCGGTCCGCGCCTCGGGGGCGGGAAACACCCCGATTGGGCGGGACTCAGCGGCCCTCCTGCGCCTGCGCAGAGGCGACTGGGCGGCGAGCGGGTACCAGTCTCACGGCCGGCTCGTTTCTGCTCCCGCTCACCGCAGGCGTGGTGTGATTTGGGCACGTGGATGGATAGATCCCCAGAACGGATCTGAAAGCTCGGAGGTGGCCCGAGAATTGATGCGTGCGAGGAAAAAGTGACTTGCTATTTATAATTGTCTGCTGCCTTCGCAGTCGGGAGCATCCTGATCCTAGAGGGCCCTGTTTGAGAATAAGTGCTGGGAAGAATGAAACTGTTCTGCACGAAGAAGGGACAGCGAGCGGTTGAGAGACGGGAGGGGCAGTTCCTGGGGGCGAAGAGTGAAGCCAGAGAAGATGAACAAGGGTTGCGGAGCCCAGGCTGGTCTTGGGGAGAAAGAGTGGGGAGAGGGGCCTCTCGACGGGAAGTGATGCTCTTGGCTGCCTCGGGATCGTGGCTTCCCCGGCTCCTCCTCAAAGTATTCAGAGAGATCCAGACCTCCCAGCAGGGTGCAGCTCTTTTGGAGGGAAGGAAGAGGTTTTGAGTCCCACTTCAGAGTTGACGTGGGTGGAAACACAAGCTGCCAGTGGACTACCTAGTGTATGGATTGCAGGAACATTTTCTATGGGTGGTAAGGGAAAATAGTCATAGTTTTAAAAATTAGGTCGCATTTATGTAGTACTGTTAATAGTACACAGTGAATGAATGCACGCTTATTTCCTTTGATCCTCCCAACTACCTTGTGAAGTAACTGGTATCCTAAATTAATAAAGGAGGGAACTACAGCTCAGAGATTTGTTAACCAAGGACACATAGCTAGTAGGTATCGTTAGAAGACTGCAATTCACAGCTTCTAACCCCAAGTCCAATGCTGCTTATGTGTGATTGCTGCCTCCACTACTTCGCATTACATCAGCCACATTTGTTAAGGATTACATCAGTGATATCCCTATTTTCTTTGTTTTCAAAGTATATTTAAATATATATATATATAGATCCTCTTCCCAACTTTCCTGAACCCAGTCTTTTTTTCACAGACGGAACCACTTCTGTGTATTTCTACTGGTAGCTACCTCAGTATTGCTAAATAATATGTTTATACCACTGGATGCCATGATAATCCTGAAATTGAGCTTCTGATAGCTCAGCCAGAGTGAAGTTTTAAAGTTTTTGTTTTGAAAAAATTTAGATCATCAGAAAAATTGCTGGAACTCCCATATATCCTTCACCTAGATTCAGCCGTTGTTAACTTTTGTCACATTTGCTTTACCTTTCTTTACATGTAATATGCATATTATATTTCCATTATTGTTTTCTGTTGTCAAAGCTTTTGAGAGTAGATTACTGATATCATGACTTTTCATGCCTCCAAACAAGGACGTTCTCTTATTTAGTCCCAGTACAATTATCCAATTCAGGAAATCGAAATGGCACGATACTATTATTAATATACAAATTTTGCTTATTGTCCTAATACCATCCTTTATAGCAATGATTTTTTTCCCCCCAGCTTGGGATCAAATCCTGATTATGTGTTACATTTAATTGTCATGTTTCTTTACTCTCTTTAAGTCCGTAATATATCTGTCTTGGCTCCAAGTACACTATCTTTTCTTTCCTCCACTGAGCCTGAGACCTGCCCTATATGATATTCTCTCTGTCAGCGTTCCTTCTCGTTCCACAACCTTGGCACCCTGCGGCTTCTTCCCACCCCACTCCAATAGTCTTTACCTAGCTAATTCCTATTCATCTTTCAGCTCTTTGCACAAATGTCACTTCCTCGGAGAAATTTTTCTTGATTCCCCCTAATATACTTTCATTTCCTTTAGGGCTCTAAGCACGTTTTGTAATTTCATTTTTGTATTCCATGATTGTTTGTTAATCTGGACTATATTTGAGGTACAGTTCATAAGAATTGATAATATGTGCCTTTGCTATACTGTAAACTCAATGGCATGTGTGACTTTTGCCTATAACAGAGCCTGGCACAATTTCTTCATGCATTCAACAAATATTTGTTGCATATCTATAATATGCTTGGTACTCTTCCAGATGTGAGCAAACAATTCCTAGTGGAGTATATATTTTAGTTGAAGAAAGGTAGTAAGCCAGATAAATAAGTAAAAGATGTAATAGACGATAAATGCTAAAGAGGAATATAAAGCAGGAAGGAGTATAGAGTGTATTTCTTTGTAGGCACTGCAGTTTTAAATAGGGTGTTGGCTGCAGAAGACCTCACTGATGGGGACAGTTGAATAAAAACCCAGGGAAGAGGGAGTGAGCCATCAAGATATCTTGGGGCAGAGCATTTTGTATGGAGGGGAAGGAATGTGCAAAGGCCTGAATTGGGAAGGCAAGTGGTGTTTTCCATGAGCAGTAAGTCCACTCTAGGTAGAGTAGAGTGAGTAAGGAGGAGAGTATTAAGAGACAAGGTCAGAGAGGAGATGGGGACCAAGCAGTGAAGGACTTTGTAGGCAATTTTAAGAACTTTGATTTTTTCTTTGTATGATTGTGACATAATCTAATTTACATTTTTTTTAAAGATTGGCACCCTGAGCTAACATCTGTTGCCAGTCTTCTTCTTTTTTTCCTTCTTCTTCTCCCCAAAGCACCCCCAGTACATAGTTGTATATTCTAGTTGTAGGTCCTTCTGATTGTGCTATGTGGTATGCTGCCTCAGCGTGACTTGATGAGTGGTGTCATGTCTGTGCCCAGGATCCCAAATTGGCAAAACCCTGGGCCGCCAAAGCAGAACCACGGACTTAACCACTCAGCCATGGCCACAAGGCCAGTCCCTAATTTATATTTTAGTTACATCCGTCTGACTGTTTTGAAAATACACTGAAGGGGAGCACTAGGGAAGCAATTACTAGGGTATTACAATAATCTAGAATGAAATAGTGGTGCCTTGGACAAGGCTGGAAGATGTGAGTGGTCAGAATCTGGACATATTTTGAAAGTAGAGTTGACAGGATTAGCTGACAGACCAGACCAGATAGGGATGGGGGTATCAGAGGAGAGACTCAAGATGACTCCAAGAGTTTTGGCCTAAACAATGGAAGAATGCTTTGCCATAACTCGAGTTGGAGAACACTGTACAAGGGACAGCTTTGAGGAGGAAGATCAGATTAGATTTGAAATGCTTATTAGATATCTGTGGTAGCCAGGGTTCAAGGTGGCCCTCGATGATCCTTACCTCCCGGATTTACTCCTTTGTGGAATTCCCTCCCACATTAAATCAAACCTGGTCCGTTTGACAGATAGAATACTGCCAAGGTGATGGTGTGTGAGTAAGCCACCTTGGAAGTGGATCCTCCAGCCCCCTAAGATGACTGAAACCCCACCTAATACCTGACAGGAACATCGTGAGAGATGATAAGCCAGGACCCCCCAGCTAAGCCACTCCTAAGTTCCTGAACCACAGAAGCTGTCTAGTTTTAAGCCCCTAAATTTGATGTAATCTGTTATAGCTCAGTAGATAACTAATCCACCATCCAAGTATAGAGTAGGGAGTTGGAATCTAGAGTTTCTGGGCTTGTAGTTTGGTAGCCTTCAGAATATAGATGGATTTCAAAGCTGTAAGGCTAGATGAAGTAACTAAGGGTGTGAGTGAAGATAGAAAAGAAGAAAAGTCCAGGAACCAAGCTCTGGAGCACTCTAGTGTAAAAACTGGGATTATGAGGATCAAAGAAGCAAAAGAGATGAGAAGGAACATCCAGTGAGGTAGAACACCCAGGAGAGTATTTTGTGAATATCTCATTCATTTTAGGATCCATTTAAATCTCCACCAGGTGTTGAGTCCCATACTTGTTTCTTCCTTATTTCTACAACCTTGTTATGCCTGGTACATAATATGCATTCAGTACATGTTGAATAAATGGGTGAATGAATACAAACAACAGTGGAATAGATTTTAGACTATAGTTTGAGGAGAATGAATAAGTACATTGAATAGCTATGGCACCATGTATTTAAATGAGAGATCACTTATGGGTACTAAAAGTACAAAACCATCCCCTTGTCTCTGCTGTCTCCCTATTTTAGTGGAGACAAAAATCATGAAGGTTAGGTGTAGATACTACGTATTCTGGAAATTTTGAAACTTGCAATTAAATTAGTGATGCCTGAAGACCGTCACTTAAATGTAAAAACAGAATCCAAAGTGAAACGAAAAGGTTGTTTTTACCAACCTTTAGTAAAAACAAAATAAAACACTTCTTGTTCCTCCCCACTAGGCTCCAACCACAAAGGCCTTGTTTCTGTCCCTGCCACTTGCGAAGTCTATTCCTGCTTTTGCCCCTGCTGTCGTTCCACTGGCCTCTGATCTTTGCATGACTGGCTCTTCCTTATTTTCAGGTCTTAGACCAAATATCTCCACCTTAGAGAGACCTTCTCTGATCTCCAGTCTAAATAAGCTTTCATTACCCCCAAGTCCCTCTCAATCACATCGCCCTGTAGTATTACTTCCCTCATGGTACTTACAGCTATCTAAAGTCATCTTGTTTGTTTTCAATAACTTATTATTTGTTCTCCCACTAGGATAGAAGCTTTTGTCTGTCACTAGCTTCTCACAAATCTAGAACAATGCTTGGCCCATAGTAGGCCCCCAGGAGGTGTTGAGTAAATAAATGAATCGTCACTTGCACTGATGCGATTATTTAAAAGTGTCTAGTTCTCATTTTTTTGGATTAAAAGTAAAGTTTTTACTTAGGAAGGTATATATCTTTATTTCCTTTTACATTTCTTCTGTAATTAAAAAATTTATCCTTTGCCCATTTTTCTTTTCTTTTCTTTTTCTGAATCAGCTTGAATGTACTTAAGATACTAACCCTTTCTTTGACTGTCAGGTTTGCGGCAAATATTTTTCCCAATGTGTTTGCCTATTGATTTTGTCCCTGTTTTCCCTGGGCAGAAGTTTAAACTTCAAGCAGTCGAATGTAGCAGTATTCTCCGTAGTGGCTTATTTGTCTCAGGCGGCATCGAGCAGAGTCAAGCGGGGTGTTCTGAGGTTAGTTTACTTAGAATCTGTGACTTTAGGCAAGTAGCCAAATACTTAGCCACCAAATCTCAAGTTACTCAGTGGCAGTTTTCTCATTTGCACAATGGGGATCAGGGCACTAAATATGTCACAAAATTGTGAGGATTAGATGCACTTAAGGATGTAAAATGAGTCCGGTATTGTGCACACTGGAATCGCTCTCAGTAAGAATGGTTAAGAGCTCCCCTGTCACTACTTTAAGGCTGATTCCTTCCTTGTTCAGATAGTGGTACAGATTTTCTCAAGTATTTTTTTTCTTTTCCCCAAAGCCCTCCAGTACATAGTTGCAGGTTCTAGTTGTGAGTGCCTCTGGTTGTGCTATGTGGGACGCTGCCTCAGCATGACCTGATGAGTGGTACGAGGTGCACGCCCAGGATCTGAACCGGGAAACCCGGCCCCGGAAGCAGAGCACGGAACCTAACCACTCCGCCACAGCCAGCCCCTCAAGTATTTTAGTTCTTTTATCCTTCAGGAATTCATTTAGGTGCAAACATCTGATTTTAATGCCTAAAGTCAACTTGGAGCTTTCCGTACGGAAGTGACCTGCTAAGCGGCCTTACAGCATCAGCCCACAGGCAGCAGCAGACCGCCTCCGGGGTACCGGGCTGGCCGGGCCTGGGGCGGGGCCGCGCCTGAGCCACGCCTACCCCTCCCTCTGCTCCACCCGCCCCACTGCCCCGCCGTAGCCCCGCCCCATAAACGCCTCTGG